>NW_007252732.1:67720-109274 GCF_000164805.1 Carlito syrichta
CGGCCACTGCACTCCAGTCTGGGCGACAGAGTGAGACTCCGACTCAAAAAAAAAAGAATAGAGAAAAAAACCATCAAACGGAGAGTACTTGAAGTACTGAAGTTTAAACATGTAAGAATAAAGACACACTTTTAAACAAATAAATCCAGGTTTTTGTGGGTTCCCTCCTCGTATTTACACAGGCTAGGACCTATGGTATTAGTTTTGAATCTGGTTATTTGTGCTAAATCTGGTCAGAAACTGACCAGCTTTCACCATGACTAGTGTCCCACCAAATTCTTTCTTTTTCTTTTTTTTTTTTTTTTTGACCTAGAGTCTCACTTCATCGCCCAGGCTGAAGTGCTGTGGCACACTCATGGCCACTCCAGCATCGACCTGCTAGGCTCCCGTGATCCTTCCGCCTCAGCCTTCTAAGTAGCTGGAACTACAGGCGCGCGCTACTGTGGCCAGCTAATTTTTTATCTATTGTAGAGACAAGGTCTCGCCAAGTTGCCCAGGCTGCTCTCGAACCGGTGGGCTCAGGCAATCCACTCGCCTCAGCCTCCCAAAGTGCTGGTGTGGCAGAAAGGGGGCTGGTAGCAGTTAAAAGTATTCCCTTTGAGAGATCAATCAGCAAGCCCCAAAAACCTGCAAGACAAGTTTTTGCTTGGGAAAGCCAAATAGCAGAGAATGGTTTTCTTGGAAATGCGAAAGAGTGACCAATTCACAAACTTATCCAAATCCCCTCATTTTGAAGTTGACAGTTACAACCCTGCTTGCCATGCATTTCCTGGAGACCATTTGTTCTTTGAAAGATCTGATTTTGGCAACCAGCAGCGTGCTCGGCCCTGGGGCCCACACCATCGCGGTGGCCCCCGCCATCGCTCGCCCCCGTGGGTCCACGAGAGGCGGGTTATGGCAGCGGTGTCAGCGCCTGCCGTGAATGAGTTCCCTCGGCGAACAAGGGAAGAAGAAAGGCCCCGGCAGCTGCCGCCCTGCGCCCCCCCCCCCTCCGCCCGACCCCTACCCCCGCCAGCCCGCGCCTGCGCTGCCACCTAAGCACAACTCATGGCGCGTCCCCTCTGCACTGCTCCAGATCTGGCGCTGCTGCACTGGGCAGCCTGGCACCTGGGGCTGCTCGCCATGTTGCTGGGCCAGCGCGGGGACTGCGCCCTCATGGTCGCCTGCAGGGGTGCCCATGCCTCCCGTGCCCCCGTGGCCAGGGAGGCCGAGCACATCCACGCCTTCCACAAGCAGGCCTCCGAGTGCATCTCCGTCGCCCTGCGCATTGACAAGGATGAGAAAGCAGGACAAAAGGAGCAAGCTGTGGAATGGTATAAGAAATGTATGGAAGAACTAGAAAAAGGAATTGCTGTCATAGTAACAGGACAAGGTGAACAGTGTGAAAGAGCTAGACGCCTTCAAGCTAAAATGACGACTAATTTGGTATGGCTAAGGACCATTTACAGCTTATAGAGAAGATGCAACCAATTTTGCCATTTTCCAAGTCACAAACTGATGTTTATAATGACAGTACTAACTTGATGTGCCGCAGCAGACATCTCTAGTCAGAAAGTAGAGCTGCTCCAAAACGAAAAGATCCCTTAACACACACTAGTAATTCACTTCCTCGTTCAAAAACAGTTATGAAAACTGGATCCACAGGACTTTCAGAGCACCTAGTAGTAGTGGCTTATCCATGGTGTCTGGAGTGAGTCAGGGACCTGGTCCTCATAAGGGCACTCCAAAAACAAATAGAACAAATAAACCCTACAACTGCTGGTCATAAGACGAAAGACTTGAAGAATTTCAGGAATGTGGACAGCAACCTTGCTAATCTCATAATGAATGAAATTGTGGACAATGGAACAGCAGTGTTCACAGGGCTTAGAGTTCCTGCCAGAGGATTGTTACTCTTTGGTCCACCTGGGAATGGGAAGACAATGCTGGCTAAAGCAGTAGCTGCACAATCTAATGGAACCTTCTTTAATATAAGTGCTGCAAGTTTAACTTCAAAATATGTGGGAGAAGGAGAGAAATTAGTGAGAGCTCTTTTTGCTGTGGCTCGAGAACTGCAACCTTCTATAATTTTTATAGATGAAGTTGATAGCCTTTTGTGTGAAAGAAGAGAAGGGAAACATGATGCTAGTAGACGCCTCAAAACTGAGTTTCTCATAGAATTTGATGGTGTACAGTCTGCTAGAGATGACAGAGTACTTGTGATGGGTGCACCTAACAGGCCACAAGAGCTTGATGAGGCTGTTCTCAGGCATTTTATCAAACAGGTATATGTGTCCTCTCCAAATGAGGAGACAAGATTACTTTTACTGAAAAATCTGTTATGTAAACAAGGAAGCCCACTGACTCAAAAAGAACTAGCACAACTTGCTAGAATGACTGATGGATACTCAGGAAGTGATCCGTTGCTTTGGCAAAAGATGCAGCACTGGGTCCTATTCAAGAATTGAAACCAGAACAGGCAAAGAATATGTCTGCCAGTGAGATGAGAAATATCCGATTATCTGACTTCACTGAATCCTTGAAAAAGATAAAACACGGCGTGAGCCCTCAAACCTTAGAAGCATACATACATTGAAACAAGGACTTTGGAGATACCACCGTTTAAGGAAATACTTTTGCAAACCTGTGGAACAATTTACTAAATGAGAGAAACACATGATCTTCAGTGAACACTTGTCAGCTACAGAACTCAGCCTAAGTTTACAGAACTTTTCAAGAGTCTTACATATTTGCACACCAAACTTGAAGAAGAACCAGAAAATAAATTTAAATAAAATATACAATGCAAATGGAACATTTTGTTGTTGAAGGCCTTCTTACCTTGACAGTCACAGTTATCTCAATGGGCACTGTAAGTTAGAGCACAAAAAAACCCGATTCTGGTCTTCTTCACCAACATAATCATAGTGTAAATAGTAATTTGTATATTATGTTACAGACGAAAGTATTCCAGAGACAGTGAATGGTAGAAGACACAAGAGCCTTTGGCTGTCTTCTGATGTTTTTTTCTTAAAATAGTCATTTTTCCTACTTTGCTTTCCTATTGTTGTCTTAACTATGGGTGATTGGAATGGCAAACACTCTTAAGTTTAAGTTTCTTTTTTTTTAATTTCTTTTTATAAATTCAGTGTGCCAAATGAAACTTTTTCCTAAGTAATTGCAATAGGAAAAAGTTACTTTGAGGGTTTCTTTCTTCATAATCCACAGACACTAGAAATTGTTATGTTCTTTTTACTTTTTATTTTTCTATTACCTTGCTACCATACCATTTAGAAAGCAATATAATAGCAACAAAGCAAATCTGGTAGAATAGAGAAGTTTGAGTTACTCTGTCATATAACATGTAAATCAGTCCTCACGTGACCTGCAGTATTTTTTTTCTAACACGTTTGTCAAAACTCTGTTGTAGACTGGTATCTTATTCCTGATTGAGTTTATTTTCTGCTTGAATTATTCTGATATTCAAGAGAGCCTATTTTAACTGCTATGAAAGTAGTTCCAGTGCAAGAGAAGGGACATACTGGAAGCTAAGACGTTTCTAATTTATTGCTTCTTTTTTACTGTTTACAAGATAACTATAAGCCAGTGGAACTACCATCTTTTATTCTTAATAATTATTAAATCCCTTCAATGAAACTTTTTAAAAAACTGAATTTTTATACACTCCATACGTTTTATAGGTTTCTTGTGCTCACTTTATTAACTAAAAAGTTCTAGTCTGTTGATCTGTTTTTTCCCCAAAAGTATACAGTAATTCTGTTTCGTGTTTGTATAAATATGCCTGGATTTTTATTATAAAAATGTCATTGTAGGAAGTAGAGACTCATATTAGGGCCATTTAAATAATGTAATAAAGGCAAATGGATATTTGCCATTAGTTTACTGGTCAAAATTTGTTTACAGAATCTTTCTTTGGTGCTTAAATGATGCTATGTAAAATGTCATGGGTGGAAAGAATAATTTTGTAGTAGTAACAAAGATTTTTCATTTAGGAAAGGTTGCTTAGGTTTTGAGAGAGTACATTAAAATAAAAAACTTGACCAGACTAGAAAAAAAAAGAAAGATCTGATTTTGCTGAGTACAACCTTGTAAATACCAAAGGAAATGTGTAATCGCTCAACTCGACCCCCCTCCCTTACCTGAACTGGGGCATAAGACCCCTCTCCTCCCTTTCTGGGGTGCTCAGCCTGGGAGCATTAGCCCACTGAGTCTGCCGGTGTAAATAAAATTACCACTTCCTATAATAGTCTCGGTGTCACGACCTCTCTGTCTTCCCACTACACTGGAATTACAGGCTGAGCCACAAGCACGGGCACCCATACTTTTAAGTTCATGTTTTATTGAGAGGCCTTCCCACAACAACCCTGCACATACATTTTATATACACACAGGTAGCGACAAGAGAAAGGGATTGACTGTTGAACGAGCCTGGTCAGGAAATGCTGACCCATGGGGATGGGTAAGAGGCTTGAGGGGAGGGACAGTGCCAGGCGTGTCGGGCACAGGGGTGGGTTGGATCATCTTGCTATTCTTCTCTGGTGAAGCTAGTGGAGTCCTCAGAGCTGTCTTGGCAGAGCCTCTGCAGGCATCTTGCCAAGGTCAGTTTCTTGCTTTGCTCTGCAGGAGTGTCCATGGTCATTACCTCAGTCCCCCTTTGTCCTCACATTCTCATCAGGTCTGGGGGGTGCCTGGCCACTGAGACATCTCCCCCCTCAGTGTGTTATGCACTTATTTGTCAATTTGGGGGGTCAGCAATTTCGCTGAGGGCTCAGTCACTTGTCATAAGTGATTCTTTTTTGAAACATTTTGAATTGCAAAACATTATTATATATCAGGGCCCCTCTGAGAGATATTTCAAATCTGTAACAATACAAGAGTCTGGGTTCTGTTAATTGAACTTATTCCTTGTGATGTAATAAAAATATCTATATTTGGCCTTTGGTCCCAGTTGCAGGAACAGGGGTCCTAAAACCCTTGGAATTCCTTGAGTGATAGGATGTCTTTTGTAATTTAGAAAGGAGCCCATTTCAACCAAACCTGGTGTTATGCTAATAAGGTGACTCTTGGTTGGAAAAGACTTACATTGATTGATTCAACATGGGCGCTGATCACTATTACTTAATAATGTCTACCTCATCAAATCTGCCCAAAACTCCCTACTTGATGGGTTGGTGAACACATTGTGGTGGTGAGAGAGTGGTCTGGCCGGAGGGGGACAAAGATTCTCTGCTTGCCCAAACTTTGGCTACTGAGTCCTCTCGTTGGCCCATCTGTGTATTTCCTTGGAAAATCCAGTTTTAGGAAAGACTTTGGCCATGTCCCACCCTCAATATCTGTTTGGTTTCCTTATCCTCCACCATCCCCAGATGGTGTGATTGCCCTGGCCTCTCTTCAGCAGGAATCCTGTTAGGTCAGGTTAACCAGCATCCCCCTTTCCCCCATGTGTTCTCTCTTAGTACACTTCCATCCACTGACCCCTCCCTGCACCGTGGCTATAATTTCCCACTTACTGGCTGGGTGTGGTGGCTCAAGCCCATAATCCCAGCACTTTGGGGGGCTGAGGCGAGAGAATTGCCTGAGCCCACAGGTTCGAGCCCAACCTGGGCAACATGCTGAGACTGCATCTCTGCAACAAATAAAAAAAATTAGCTAGGCGTGGTAACATGCGCCTGTAGCTTCAGCTACTTGGAAGGCTGAGGCAGAAGGTTCGTCTGAGCCCAGCAGGTCGAACTGAGGTGGCTGTGAACATGTGCCACTGTACTCCAGCCTGGACAAAAGAGTGAGACTCCAACTGAAAAAAAAAATTCCCACTTATCCATGCTGTTTTGGAGTTGAGTCCAATCTCACTCCCCACTGTGAAATCCCAACGCAGTCCCTATACACATTACCATGGTCCTGAATAAAATCTTTATTATCATGTTTTAACAAGTACTGTACCACAAAATAATTTTTTCTTTAATGGTGGAAACTCTGCACAAACACTCCTCCCCTGTCCCCCACCAATACCTTCCATTATTCATATATTTTCCATTTGTAGCCCTCACAATAAATTGATAATCATATGTAAAGCACTTTCCTTAGCTCTATGGGCCATGTTTTTATGGTCCAGTCCAATGAACTGGCTGCCAACCCTTTCAGCCAATCCAAGATGAAAAGCAGAAACTGAGAGAAATGGGTGTTTAATCTGATACCATGGAATTAGGGAGTGAGTTAGTATATTCACCCCCTCAAAAAAAAAACCTTGCTCCATGACAGTACAACTTACTCAGAATTTATACTCCATAGCCCCTCACCCACCGCCAAGGTTAAATTAACAAGGGCGTCGTGACTCAAGATCTCCTAATCCTTCACCAACTCTGAAAGACTGAATTAACGAGGCCTACAGGCAGTTTCAGCATGACCTAAGGTCTAATCATATGCTGATAGTTCCTTAAGGGGTGATGGGAAGTTACAAAAATCAAAGAGCTATCTTGGGACATTTAGATAAACAACTTTGACTCAAACATGAGACATAGAAGCCCCCATTTTCAGAGCCTTGGCCTGTAACAGTTCTAGCGAATTTGCAAACGTGGGTGGGGGCTTTGTGGAATTACCAATTTGTAGATGGCCTGATTGGAATGTGGACAGCTGGGGAACTTCATTTGCTGCAGGCTTCCGGAGTGGGGATTTCTTGCAAGACTGAGCCCTTAAACAATGGAGCCTGACCCTAACTCTGGATAGTTCGTGTCCAAATAGAATTGGATTGCTGAACACTCAGAAAGATTGATGTGGAAAAACGACATGTATTTGGTTGTTAAATCAAGAAACTGTAACTGGACCCAGGTCCAGCATTCACCACCCCATGCCAAACTCAAGGAACAAGAGTTGGTGAAAGGAAAAACAGATTTTTTTTCAAGAGTTGGAAACCTGAGAGGAAGGCGGACTGATTTGCGAAGACACCTTGAACTTCAGGCTGATTAAAAGGGTTTTTAAAGGGAAACTTGGTATAGGAAACACGCAGGGTGCTACAGGGTGCAGGTCTGCGTGTTTTGTTCCAGTGACTTATCTTGAGTGATGGTCTCCGGCGTCTAATGGGCATCACCTTGGCTGCATTCAGGTTATGGACTAACTGTCTTGTGACTCCCCCTCACTGGGCGGGTCCCGCAATCAGGTCTCCATTCTTGGTTTGCTTGAAGACTAGCCTCTGGAATTCTTAAGCAAGCATTGTAATCAGCTAAGCATGCATTTGTTCACAAGACTGTGGTGCAGGGAGGGTAAGGAGGAAAGGGGAGGAAGGAATGAGGAAGGAAGAAGAGAAAAACAATAATAAAAATGGGTGGGTGGTTTAAAAAATGTTACAAAGTGGGATCCTAGGATATAAAAGCACTCTGCTGCTTCCAGTTCTGTGAGGCTTATGCTGAGTCTGAAACAACCCCTAATAGACAGTGTCAGGTTTGAGCTGAGTCAGGTCCAGGCAATCAGGGTCTTTGAATCCAGAATTTTTAGATAGCCAAGGGCCTTTCTTCAGCAGCAGCTAGCTGAGATGCTGCAGGGCCAGCAGCTCTATTCCAACAACAAGCATGGCTTTCCTAAACCCCTTGAGCTCTGTCAGTCTCAGAGATGTAACTGACTCACATTATTAGGCTGGATAATCTGCTTCCAAGGATCAGGGTCTGATCTCACAGGAGCGTATTAGCAAACTAAAGCCTTCTTCTCTCTATATATTGCCTCCCTATTTTCCAGAGGCATCCATAAATAAAAATCATAGCAGAAATGATCAGTTACAGAGACTTATTTGTCTTTTCTAATACTCAAAGAATTTAAATTCCAACTGGCACTATAAAGCCTAAAAGTTGTGCCCCACCAGAACTCTCTTTGTTGTTTTTCCTGATTGAGATGATCTCTTTAACGTTTATGAAATTATAAGCAAATGAAAAGTTATAGATAGATAGAAGTATTTTTTCCTTGGAAACTTATTCAAACCCCCAGCAGCATTCAGTGTTTAGATGCTGGGGAAGATTCTGGATGAAATTTGGGGCAAGAGAAGGTCTCCCCCATCATACTAGTAGCAGCACCTAAAGAAATGACTAGAGTGGTTTTCCTTCCTTTTTTATTGACCTAAAGCTTTCCTCCAGCCCTATAAACAGGTTTAATTTTTTTCTCTCCCACTCAGAGGAGGAATGCAAACTTCTAACACTTTTGGCTGGCTCATGCCTGTTGTCCCACCACTTTGGGAGGCGGATGTGAGAGGAACCCAGGGATTCAAGACCAGCCTGGGCGACTTGGTGACATCTTGTCTCTGCAGTAAATTTCTTTTTTAAAGTAGCTGAGTGTGGTGGTGCTCATCTATGGTTTCAGCTACTTGGAAGGCTGAGGCAGAAGGACCGCCTGAATCCAGCAGGTTGGAGCTATGGCTGCATGGGAGAGCTGCTAGGGAGCTGCAGACAGATTTGGTCTCTCCCACCTCAGTTCTGAGCCTGGGCTGAAGACAGGCCAAGCATCCCTGGGGTGAGGAAATGAGGCAGGGAGCCCCGAGTCAGTTGAACCCGGGGAGTGTCCCAGGAGCAGCCAGAGGTGCCCTATAGTGGCCCTGTCTCGAGCTGCAGACACCTGTTGCTCTAACCTCAGCAGTAAGCGGGGGGGGGGGGTCCTTGTGTCACACCGTAGGGCCACCTAGGGACCCTGCGGACTTCAAGGATCCAGGTAATTGAGGCCTGGTTCAGCAGAGCCAGATGAGCTTGGTGGAGACGCTGACCACCTCCTCTTTGAGCCACACCTGAGCCCAAGGCCCGAGGACCAAGCCTTCTGCAGACCTCCCACAGCATGAAGACATTCCCCACAGGGAACAGGCTGGCCTTCCTGAGTCAATCAGCCCAGCCCAAGCAGCCCACTAGGTGGCTTTCCTGCAAACAAGATTGTCGTCCTCCCTCTCCCTCACCTGCCCGGGCACTCCTGAGGCTTAGGTCCATCAGCACAACATGGTTACAGCAGAGCCAAGGGCACCAGACCTGTGTCTGGAAGCCCCGGGGGCACTGGACAGGCCCCCTTTGGCTAGGAGGTTTCTGCAGTGGACCTCAATGCCCCAGCTCCGCACATGCCTGAGCTTGGTGAGACCCTGGTTTCCTCAATACGAGCTAGAGCAGTGCTGCTGGGTCCGTTGGCATTCCTGGGCAGCCTCAGGACCTCAAGCCAGGCCTGGCCAGGCCACCCCACCGGAACCTCCACACCAGACCCTGCCTAGCCTCTTAATCAACCAGAGGCAGGGCCAGAGACACCGGCCCTGCATGGTAAAGTCTGCACCAGAGTCGCTTCAGGCAGGTGGTGACCAGCATCCTGGGAAAGAAGCCAGGGCAGCTCCCAGTAGGCCACCCCCTCCCAAGTGCCAGATAGCTCCTGGGCCTTAGGAAGTCTCAACTGAGGTAGGCTGGACACCCAGGAGGACCTAAAGAGAAGCAAGAGGCTGGCGGCACCAACATGCCCTGCGACCTCAAACCAGAAAATTGAGGACAGAGCCCTTGTCCCACACAGCAGGCCCCAGTTCCAGAGGGGCCTGGCCTCTCCTCCAGCTGAGCGCTGCCAGGAGAGTGACACCAGGGCTGCTGTAGGCCCCACAGCTGTCAGCAAGTCCCCATTCTCCAAGAGCCACCAGCCACCCTCATCATGATAGATCCTGGATGCAGGATCTGGGAGTTTCAAGATCTAGATCCTGCATGGAGCTGCCATGATGTGGACTTTGACCAGCACTCCTCCAGCCTGGGCTAGCCTTTTCTTCTCATCACAGGGGTTTTGGGACAATGTCCTGCATTGCTACGAATCCAATGGCCCGATTTTTCCTTTAAGCATCCTGCTCTTGTTCTTTTTCTGAGGAATAGTCCTCTAATCCCAAATCACCTCATGCCCTTTTTCTTACCTACATGTTTCATTTTTATGTTGTATGTATTGGTAAATAATCAATTTGGAATAAATTTGGGCCTATGATGCCATGGGTGGATTGAAGTTTTTGATATGCATGTCCAGTCCTTCTAGTCTCATTTGTGGCTACGATCATCTTTGTCCACAGAATGTGCTTCACCACTTCTGCATCAACTGAACATGTGTGAGAGGGTCTATTCTGGACCCTTTGATCTGTCCTGTTGAGCTAATGTCTATCCTGTTACCAACACCACACTGTCTGAATCTTTATAGTCTATCTTAGTCAAACACTGTGAGATCTCACTTGGTTCTCCTTTCTAGAGTAGTTCTGAGTGTTTGAGATCCACTGCCATGCCACAAACAGAGACACGTGCCCATGGATGTGCCATCTGAGTACCGCATATGTACATATGTGTACAGCATGACCACGTGACCTTCATCTCAGGAATTCAAGCCCAGTTCCATGTTAAACCAAGCCAAGGTCACTCACCACAGAACACATGAAAGATGCATTGGCTTCTATGAATAATGACCCAATGCTGGGAAGAGGCCGAATAGAGACCTAGAGAGGAGTTGCAAGAGGAAGGGAGGCTGGCGATGGGGAGAACACACTCACTCTCACACTCACACTCACACATCGTGACCCTGCAGGAAGGCACAGACAGACCCATGGAGTCAACACATTTTGAGCCTGGCCCTGGACAGGGGATAAAGACCCCAGCACAGGGAACTCCACACCCACACGCATCCCTCCCCACCTGCTCACCTACTAGCTCCACCCTCCACCCACCAAAACCATAGGCTGCTGTGGCTGTTCTGGAGGCCGGGGGTCCATCCAGAGGGGGTAAGGTCTGTGGGGCTCCAGCTGTAGGAGCTGTGGCTCCATCTCAGGGGCTGTGGCTCCAGTTCCTGTGTGCCTGTCTGCTGTCGCAATTCTTTGGCTGCTGTGTCACAGCCTGCTCCTTTTCCAGCTCAGTCCTTCTCCGGCTGTGGCAAAGAGGGCTGCAGCTCTTGTGGAAACCTCCATGAAGGCTATGGCTCCTTGGGGGCTCCAAGGTACTTGTAGCTCCTGTGATTGTTGCCAGTCCAGCTCCAAGTCCTGCTGCATCCAGTCCAGTGCCCTGTCTCTGTGTGCTGCCATTTCAAAATCTGAACTGTTGACAAGTGACCCCAACTAGCTACAGCAGAGCCAGGGTCACCTGGGAGTGACTAGTGACTCCCATCAGAGCCACATGTTGTAGTCTGACCCCATTTTTCCAGGATGGGCGGCCCCAGTTTACTGTCCCCATGGTGCGGTTTCCAGATTCTAAAGGAGAAGGGAACCTCCTCACACCTTCTGGCTTATTCTGGAATCTCCTGCCTCATTGGATCTGGCTGTGAGTCATGTTCCTTCCATGTGCCCCTCAACAGTCATAGTCCTTTAGGGGCCAGATTCTCTAAAGCTCATGCTTCTCTCCCCCAAGTGGCATTTAGCTGAACCTGGGCCACCCCCTGAGGTCAAGGTCTAAGGCACAGCCCAGGGAAACCCCACATCTCTCTCCCCTCACATCACCTGGCCCAACCCTGGGGCCGTTCCTGTGACTTGTCTGATGCTGATTTTTCCTGTGAAGTTGATGGGACCAGATGAGAGCTAGAAATAAATACATTTGTGACCTCCATGGCTGGGCATCCACATGACTTAGCACCTGGCAAGATGAGAAACTTTGTCTCTGGACCATTTCATGACCTCTTATTATCCATCTCAACCATAAAAACTTATTCCTTCTTACAGAATTAAGACAAATAACTGGCAGCATATCAAAATACCTGGTAGATTTTTTGCCAGTTATAGGATTTACGCATATGAGTACTGTTAGGGTCCAGATAGGGTGAGGATGGCGTGTTGGAGGGGTGAGGGGAGGCGCAGCACCAGTAACCCAGAGATCTGAATAATGCGAATAATGCAAAGAATGCAACACACAAAGAGGCAAAGAAAGAAAAGTTTATTTAAAAGAAAATTAGAGAGAGAAAGAGAAGGGAAAGAGAAGATTCATTTCCCCAAGGTGGGGGAGGGGGCCAAAGCCAAGAAGCATGGAAACAGCCATAGCTCAAAGAGCACATGGCCACACCAGAGTCTAGCAAGGCAATGGCCACTGGCTGCTTGTGTCCTTTTAACCATTCCCCTTGATGGGGGAAGATCATTAAGATTATTGGGTGGTATTCTGCTCCACATCATCAGGAAGGGGCAGGCAAGTGCAGGTACTGATGTCAGATGATAGACAGCAGGCAAATGGGTGGGCTAGTCAGATGACTGCTGCCATGGTGGGGTTTACTTGTGGCACAAAGGGCTGATTAGGTTAACGGGGGCGGGATTTTCCTGCAAGAGACTTGTTAGACTTTTACAATTCACAAACTCAAGACATTTGTAATTTACAAACTCCTTGACCAAAGGTGGTTGTATTATCACTTTTATGACTTTGGCCAGTCAAAGGTGATCTTTCATCTTCAGCCTTGACAAGGAACCTAAGTGTTTACCAGAGATTATTATGCTAAACCATGAATCCAAAGGTTGGGCTGTCCTGTTCTTGCATCTGATGGAGATTTGCTGAGGGAGATGGGATAGGTTGCCTCTTATTCTGCAGTAGAATGTCTGAATGCTTTCTAATGGGTATGCTGAGGCAAAAATACTAAACTAAGAATAAGCTAAGTTTTTTCTAGGTTTCTATAGGTACCACCTTTCAGTTACTCCAAAAACTTTACCAGCCATGGGAAAATTACCAAAAGGATCACAAAAAAGCTTTGCGGCACAATAAAAGTTTTTACATTCCTTAGCTTTTGTGACAAAAACATGCCCAAGCCTGTTCAATATTAATTAATGACTGATTCTGAACCAAATAGAGGACCTAGAACCAGTAATATTCATTCTCAGGAGGTCTGATGATGGTTGCCCTGGGAATGGTTGAAAGGTTGCCTGTTTGTATACATTTTAGCAAAAGAGATGTTATAAAAAAACTATAAATCAGTACATGAGATATTTTCATTGGTTGGGCCTAGAAAGGAGGTACATTTCCAAGTGGGGGCTCTCAGGTCATAAGTGCATTCAAAGATTTCTGGACTGGTAATTTTTAGTTCCTATCTAAGGATTCTTGGAAATCAATAGAAGAGACATCATGTTAAGATAAGGGGACAGAAAACTCCAGGTGTGTTGATTTGTGGATGAGGTCCTATGTGGGCCGTCTTCAGAGAGGATGGATCAGTAAGAGTCTTGCAAGGTTCTTGGAGTCTGGGAGTTCCCCAAGAGATGGCCTTGCAGGGCCACACAATACACTGATTTCCTACTCTATTTGCTGTGTGATGTTATGCCAAAGTCGGTTTGGAAAACAAAATTTAGTATATAGGGTAATAGCATCATAAAATTCCATCTGGTGAGTCATAACTTGGAGTCCCCTCCCATTGTGGGAATTTTCCTGTTCTCTCAATAAATCCTGTTTTCTCAAAAAAAAAAAAAATCCATCTGGTGAGTCCTTGTCAGGCCTGACTCCCCCAGATCTCTTAGTTAGGAATTTGGAGAAAAGAAAAAAGGAGGTCAGGTTTAGTTCTCAGCTTAATGATTTTATAACATGTTTATGTTTTGCATAGTTTATGGATACAAGTCTTAGGCTGTACCAAGATTATAGAAGTTCAATGTATAGAATTATAGATAAATCAATTTTGTAACCTTGTGGCAGAATGCAGCAAATGCTCAAATATATTTCTTGTATGATTGAGTGAATAAACACAAAAACACAGGCAGCTGGTTTGGGATCAGCAGTTGGCCTCACGGCAATCACCTGGGATAACTCCCACTAGCCCAGCGCAGGAAAGGGGTTGATAGCAGTTAAAGGTATTTCCTTTTGAAAGGCAAGCTGCAACTTTAAAGACCCGCCAGGGGCCGGGCAGGTTTTGTTTAATAAAGGCCAAATACCTTTGGGAGCCTGAAATGAGTGGATTGCCTGAGCCCGCTGCGGGTTCGAGACCTGCCTGGGTAGCAGGACCTCATCTCTACAATAAATTAAAAAATCAGCCAGGCGTGGTAGCACACACCTGTAGTTCCGGCTACTCGGAAGGCTGAGGTGGAAGAATCGCCGGAGCCCAGCAGGTCGAGGCTGCGGTGGCCGGGAGCGGCCACTGCACTCCAGTCTGGGCGACAGAGTGAGACTCCAACTCAAAAAAAAAAAGTCTTTTGGTTCTAAGTTTCTTGGCCATAAGGGGTCCTACCTGAGAAACATAATGGAACTTAGGCAAAGTCACAGCCACCTTTGCAATGATGTGGGACAAAATTAAAGTATGGTGATAGATGTTGCCTCTGGCAACTCTTTGCCAGAAGAGGGCAATGGAAACCAAAACCAAAATTCAACCAACTCTACAACCTCTAACTCTACAACCAACCTCTAACCAACTCAACAGACCTCTTCCAGGCCAGTGGAACCCTGAAAAATGAAATTCTGGACTATGACAAGAAAGGAGGTAAGGCATGCCCATTATAAGGAGGTAAGACATGCCCTTCCCTTTTGGAGTTCAGCCATGACTGACTAGCATTAGCATTTAAACACGGATCACAAGACTGACAAAACAAACTTTGTGGAATTAAGAGATCAAATTCCAACCTGACTCTGCCACAGTTCCCATAGCAAATAACAGAACCTAAAGGAAAAATATTTTACCCCAAAATATATTTCTTTCACATATATTGGAAAGCCCCAGCAAGCAATCTCTTGGGAAATTTGCATCTGTAGAGAATCTCCTTCCCTAGGAAGGGTCTTACACCTTTTAAACTTTACCACCTCACCTCTCTGAAGTCTGCTCCTTACAGGCTTCATCTACAAAACAAGAACCTTAACCTCCATAATCCTCCTTATCCCAACTCAAGAATTTCTTTCCATGTTACATTTTCAAACAGAACTTAACTCTTTCAACCAGTTGCCAATCAGTAATTCTTTGGCTCCACCTGCTTTGAGGTGTCCTGCCTTCCTGAGCCAAACTAATACATACATTATGTATGTTGATTTACACACCCCCTGCTAATTTCTATCTCCCTAAAATGCATACAATCAGCCTATAACTCAATCACCTTGGGCAGGTGTTCTCAGGACCTCATGAGATTGTACTCTCATGAGATTGTTACTTGTATTTGACTCACCACAATAAACCTCCTTTCAATTGTATGAGTTTGGGTTTTTTGTCAACAAGGAGATCTGTGAATAAAACCAATGAACATATGGGCTTTTGACTTGAAAAGTCAAAGAATCATTAGTTTTTATTAGTTTTTAGATCATGTATCCATTCCACATTTCCTCCAAAATAGGTCAGCTTCTTCAGAGAAGCCTGACTCGAGGCACCCAACACAATAGAAATGCCATGTTAGGAAGATTTTGAGAAACATGTGCCCAGGAGAGAATCTGCAGGTCTGTTTCTCAGAAAAGAGACAGCAGAGGTGACTCTGGGAAATGATTCCATGTATCACAGGATTTCTGCTGATCCTTTCAGGAGGACACAGAGTATCTCGAAGAGGGGCACTTGGTTCAGCCTGAGTACAACCCTGCTACTGTCAACACAGCAATCTCCTGGATGTTGCCCATCATGGAACACTTGGACAAAAAAATCAAGAAATGCTAGTTGTGAAAATCTGCTTTGGGACATGTGAGGCAAAGGACTCCAGATTTTAGTGTGCTTAAGAATCACCTGGTGCTTGCTAAAAATGTAGTCTCTGAGGGTTCTGATTCAGGATCCTGGGTGGGGCCTGGAATCTGCAGAAGTCCTGGGGTCCTGAATGACCTTTGAATCTCGTCAAGGAATTTTTCATCTGTCATCTCTTTTTTGTCAAGAAAGTCAATATCTAATGTGATATAATAAACTACACAGAGAAACTGTATCCTTATGTTAACACACATCTTGAGGGACGAAGAGTACATAGCTCTTATCATCTTCACAAGGAATTTTGGCCCAAAAAAAGTCTTGAATCCTATTCCCAGTGTTTGCTCCAATGGTGCTGAGGACCATGCAGTTGTGTCCTTACCTGTTTTGTACATGTTATCTTAATCTGTTGACCATTCACATCTCATGTGCCATGAGGATAGTAATGTTGTGGTAGAGAGGGGTTAAAAACAGTTAAAATTATTCCTGTTAAAGATCAAACTGCAAGCTCCAAAACTTGCTAGACATGGGCTTGAGAAAACCAAACAGCCAAAGGTCACTTTCCTGGAAATGCAAAATAGTAATCCATTCACAAGCTTACCCCCACATCCTCTCTTTGTGAAGTTATCAGTTTACAATCCCTGCTTGTCATGTGTACCCTGGAGACAATTTGTTCTTTGAAAATCTGGTTTTGCTAAATACCACCTTGTAAATTACAAAGAAAAATGTATAGTCATACAACCCGACCCCCTCCCTTACCTAAACTAACAGATAAAACCTCTCTCCTCTTTCTCTGGGTTCCTCAGCCTGGGAGCATTAGCTCGCATTAGTCACTCCGGCACTAATGAACCCCTACTTCCTAAGACAACCTCAGTGTCATGGTCTCTCTGCTTTCTCACAACAATGTTGCTTCTGAATTGTGACTCAGTACTCTGAAGACATCCTTCACTCAGCTGGCCATGCTTGTGCACAGAGCCTCACAGAACAAGGTCACTCATACTTTAACAGTCTGATTCAATAAATCTGCTGTGTCTGCACAGCCAAGCAAAGACAAGAGGCACAGAGCTGAGAGAAAATGGATTTTTCAGTTACCAGGTTACAGGGAGGTGGGTCAGCATCATTAACAAATACCTACGTAATCAGATTTTACATTCAGTATTGGTAGCTAAAACAGACAACATCTTATCTATTTTCATGCTGATTAACAGTGTCCATGTGTCCTGTGACCATTATCAGAGGTCTTCTTAATCAGCCTTTAGTCTTCTCAGCACCTATAATATACACCAGTGTCTAGATTACACTAATCTTATTTTCTTTAAAATTACACATCTCTTTAAACAATTATAGACTGAGCCCTTTCTATTCAGTTATGATTCATTATTCATACACAGCGAGTTCTGATTCACACAAGACCCAATTAACGATTACATAGGACACACATTTACACTAAATACCACAAGAAAGGAGTTTGCATTTAATGAAATTGGTACACATTAGGGATTTCAGTGAGTTTCCACTGAGTCCATCACTATCTTGCAGAGGCTTCTTCAGAGATGTGTAACTCCCTTATTGCTCATACTTTTTGTTGAAAATAACTGTTTTTTTCTCCAGTGCCAACTTGCTGGATAAAATTGGCCTTCCAAACCAGTCAGGCAAGGCCATCCTAGGAGAGAAGAAGGTGGGTAGCATTCAGAGGGGAGTGGGTGGGGTGGGGGGGGGAAAAATGTGCACTTTTAAATTCAAGCCGTTTCTACATTTAGAGCAACTCAGCTACCAAAGAAAGTTTGTTAATACAAGTTTCTAAGTCTTTTCTAAATGACTGCTCTAATATAACCAAAATGGCCTTTTTTCGGCCTATAACATTTCCCACTGTCAGTTATTCCCATGATTTCTACCATGGGGTTATTCGATCCCCTCAATCTGCACACTTGAACAGATTATTCTCTCTGTTATATGATATTATACCAGAGTCAGATGGGAAAACAACGTTAGTATGCAGGGTCACAGAGTAATAAACCCCTTTTTAGTGACTTATTATTAGGCGGTGACTTTCAAAAGCCTTTTGGTTAGGAATTTGAGTTTGAGAAAAAGGTCAAACTTTAGTCCTTGGTTTCCCCTAGTGGCTAACCATTATTCTTTAGAATGCTTGTATAGGTCCAATAAGCAGCAGAAAGTCCTATGTTGCTAGGAGGGCTCATTCCTAGGGTTATCTATTTCATTTTCCTGACTAGGTCCTGAAAAGTGGTACCTACAGAAACCTAGAAGAATCTTAACCTATTCTTAGTTTAGCCTTTTTGTCTCAGCATATCTATCAGAAAGCATTCAGACATTCTACTGCAGGACAAGCAGCAGCCTATCCCATCCCCTCTTGGCAAATCTCCATCAGATGCAAGAACAGGAGAGCCCAACCTTTCAACTCATGGTTTAGCATAATAATCTCTAGTAAACTTTTAGGTTCCTTGTCAAGGCCCAAGAAGATCAAAGATCACCCTTTAGCAGACCAAAGTCATAAGAATGATAATACGACCACCTTTGGTCAAGGAATTTGTTAACTGCAAATGTCTAACAAGTCTCTTGCAGGAAAAAACCCTCTAAGCCCAAATTCCCCAAGTTAACCGAATCAGCCCTTTGTGACCTACATGACACAGATAAACCTCACCATAGCAGCAATCATGTGACTAACCCACCCATCTACCTGCTGTCCATCACCTGACATCAGTACCTGCACTTGCCTGCCCCTTTGTGATGATGAGGAGCAGACCACCACCCAATCACCTTAATGATCTTTCCCCATCAAGGGGAATGGTTAAAAGGACTCAACCACAAGCAGCCAGTGGCCATTGCCTTGCTAGACTCTGGTATGCCATATGCTCTTTGAGCTATGGCTGTCACCATGCTTCCTGGCTTTGGCCACTCCCCCACCTGGGGGAGGTGAATCTTCTCTCTCCCTCTTCTTTCTCTAATTTACTTTTAAATAAACTTTTCTTTCTCTGTCTCTTTGTGTGTTGCAATTCTTTGCACTACTCAGATCTCTGGGTTACTGGTGCAATGCCTCCCTTCGCCTCTTTGCCTATCCATCCACCCTCACCCTATCCATACCCTAACAGGTCCCACAGAGCTAGGAAGCATATTCTGAGATTTGTTCATATGATGACAAGCGTTTCTACAACAGTGATGTTGAACCATGGGGGAAGGACACAGTTTGACCTGTTTTTTTTAGCTAATTGTTTAAAGGTTCAAGAAAGTCAGGTCTAGGGTTTAGTCTGAAAAAAGTATCCTGTAATAGATTCACATTACAAATTACCATAATTAGACTTTGATTTTTTTCCCATTTTCCTGTATCTGGCATCGCATTCATAAGAGATATGAAAACATAACCCAGAGTAAAGAGGAGAGTTTAAGCTCATGAGGACTGGCCTGGTCTGATGTTCCTGGAAGATGTCTGCCTTAGTTGTTACTCAGGAGACCAGTCAGCTCCCAGGTGCCTTTTTAAAGCGCAGGCAGGAGTCAGCAGGCCACCTCAAAGTCCATGTGTTCAGAAATGCTGGGCGCCCACCTTAGGTGTGAGATGCAACTTCAACTTGACTCCCCCTAACTTTACAGCACTAGAATCAGTAAAAAGCACCCAGCAAGATCCTATAGTGGGTCACAAATTGAAAACAGTAATTTGGAATGACAAAACTCTCAAGACAGTCACCATCAAAAGCACAAGTGACCAGAAAACCTGGCTATTCCATAATACACAATGTATCTTTATGAACATATTATCACTTTTATAACTCTCTACTAGAGAATAAGCCAATGCTTTAAGGAAACCCTGCTAATTTGACACAGGGCTCCATTGGCCCTGTATCAGTGTGCTCTTGACATGAATGCTTACTTTGTAGACAATGCTGAATTAATTTCATCTCTCAAAAATCAGCCCTTACAATCTCACACACCCACCTCTTCCACGATAGTCCCTGGGCATAGAGAAATTGAGTAACTTTAATTTTTGGTCCTGTGTCTCACAAAGGCAGTTCATTTTGATTGTCGCCTTTTCCAGGATCGGGTGGGTCCACTAAGTCTTGCTCCTTGTTCCTGGTGTGGTGGCAGTATTAGGTCATGTGAATGGCATCTGTGAGCCCTCAGAAGGAGATCAGGGTGAGAGGACAACAATAGATTTAGGTTAAGAGCATGCTATTGAGAGACCCAAGAAACCAAGAAACTTATTTGCTGTAAAAGCAGCGTTTAGTTCACTATATTTCATATATCCCCACCTCATGTTTACTATATATTTTGTGTATTCCTACCTCATGTATTTTATGACTACCTCATGTATTTTATGAAATCTTAGTACTTTGAATCCTACCTCAGACCCCGTAGAATTAGGCATATGTCGGGTTTTAAGCAGTGTTTGTATTTAGAATCCTCGGGTTAAGCATTGTCAAACCCAAACCAGTAGGCTAACTTATGCTTTTACAACGGGATGTAAAGGATAAAGCGATAAGCCTCTTTCAAACATTCCTACAAGGTGGCACCAGACTTAGAGGAGCCACCTCCTCTCTAGGTGGGTTTTATCACCGGTTTATATCTCAGTGATAATTTACAGCAGTGGCTATGTAAACCTGCAGGGAACAAAGACCTTTATAAAAGTAACTGCCTTGCTATTATAAGCTTGCTATTATAAATTCCCAGAATTAGTATATGATTTTCTACCCCACATTCACTGTATGCGTTCGCAGCATTCATATTTAAAACTTTGTTAAGTTTGGCTTTTGTTGTCCCATAATGACTATGCAAAAGTTAAGCAAACAAGCTTTCCTAAGTAAGCCTTGGGCTGGATCGGTAAACTAAAAGGGCTAATGTAACCCTTTGTCTGCCGGCCCAGGTTACTTCATAAACCGAGATTGTATGGACCTAACTTATCTAACATTTCACTCGACCCATTACGTGGGTTTCTGTCAATCACGGGCAGCACCCACCAATACCAGGTATTCCCGTACCCATTAGGAGAAATTACCCAATCATGTAAAATCAAGTTTGGAGTTCTTTCCCCTCCCTCTGTAATTGTGCATAAAAACTGCTTGCCATTGTGAATCGGGGCTCTGGTCCCTGAAGCTGCTGCTTCGGGCGTGAGCCCAGACTCGAGCCTGAATAAAGACCCTCGTGTGATTGCATCGGAGCTGGCTCTTTGTGGTCTCTATATCTCTCTCATTAGAGTCTCGGGTTCAACAAGGGTATCCTATGAAGCTGGCGAGTGCAGTGGCATCTGGGAGGCATTTTGCCTTGTAGCATGGATGTGGAAGAGGAGAGGGAGTCCCTCTGTGCCCAGGAGAGAAGGGATATCACGTCTACATATAAGCAGGTACAGTCAGGCTGCTCCCTCCAGAGAGGCCGGCCCTCACCTCTCCCACTGAGGCGTGGTCAGAAGGTCCTGGGCTCCCTCAGGACACATGAAAAGAGGGGCTGCTCATGCCCCCATGTGGTCACACCCTCATCTTGCCCCCATGTGGCCACTCCCTCACCTTGCTAACTCTAGGCTGCAAGGATGCTACCAGGGCACCAGGACACATACAGCACATATATGAACATCTACAAAGTCACCAATGGCCTTGGGATTCTGCAGTGAGTCCTCATTCCACAAGTCATCTCTTCTCAGGAGGCATTTTGCTTTTAGAAAGGCCTCTCTGAGGCAGGGCACCACACCCTAGCCTGGGGGAGGTTGGGTGGGAGGATACAATGGGCAGCAACCAGTCAGTATCAGCCAAGGGTGGGGCCATAGCCTGGGGAGGAAAACACATGGAGTGGGACCAGGGCAGTGACTCACTGTGAACCCTCTGCAAAGGGGCCCGGGCCAGTTTTCACAGCACTACTGGGCCCTCAAGACTCTGACCCCTGTGGCCTAGGTCATCACTGCCAATGGAGGGCGGATAAGAAGCCACAAACACCTGGACAGTGAGAGGAGAGGACCAGCTGCCCTGTGCTGCAACTGCCCCAATGGGTGGGAGGAAGCTGTGAATGGAGACGGGGCCTGAGGCCATCACACCCCTCTGCGGGGTCCTCAATCCCTCTCACTTCCAGGGGCATCTCCCCAGACTTGCACACAGCACAGGCAGAAAGTGGACAAGCAGGAATGTAGACAGACATGCGAATTGTACTGAGGGTTACTAACAAGATGAGGGTCAAAGAAGGGCCAGAGTGGCTGGAGAGACAGTCACAGTCTCTGCAAAAAAGGACAGGAAAGTCAGCCAACTGGCAGGGCTGCCCACGGGTACCACTAGAGGCAGGGCACCCAGGAGGGTCAGAACATGCAAGGATCATAGGCACTGGGTACTAAGTTCAATGTCAGTGCTGGTGCAGTACTCAGGCCAGGCTCTATGGACACTGGCCAAGGACACAGTCCCTTTCTTGTGTTGGCTGTCAGGATGCAGCTCCCACAAGGTCACTGACTACAAGCCAGAGGAGGCAGACTCTGATGCAGCCCAAACTCTCATGGCCCCAAGGGGGTCCCTGCCCAGGTCCAACTTCCCTCTGCTCCAGGTCTGGCCTCTCCTGAGTGTTGGCCACACAAAGGCACCATCCTCTCATCTCTGTGTTATCTCCTGGACTGAGATCTGGGCAGCATGGCCCATTCAGGGTAGGGACACCTCTTGGTCTGGGTCCTCACCTCTGCCTCAGTTTCCTTTCAGTCAAGCAAAACTGTCCCCTATCAGTACCCTGGAGGTGAAGGTAAAGGCCTGTTTCTGCCAAAGGTGAAGGTGGTCCTAGAGGCAGAGGGTAGGCCTGTGGGCCTTGGTGGTTGTGAGGGGGAGGGATGCACCTTCCCTAAACGGGTCCATGGTTCCTGCTGCCCCTAACCCCAAGGCACTACCCTGCGGTTCTTTTTTCCGCATCACCACCATGAATACAGTGCTGGCTCAGTGGACACCACCAGCTGGTGCCAAGACCACACCTGGGGCTAGAACCTGGCCAACTCCCAGGTTGTCCATACTATGAGGGTGGTGGGTCCTGGGAACACCATGCCTGACCATCGGGGTTGTCTGTCACAAGCTACACCCCAGCATCTACCCTTCCCTGGCTTCTCCCAGTTCAGCCCCAACAGGGCCCTCAGTGCAAACCCCAGAAGCCAAGGGTTTCTTCAGAAAGCCTGAGCTCCACTGACTCTACCAAGTCTCCTTTCATGGCAAAAATGTCAGGAAATGAAACAAGCGGAAAATGGATTAAGAGGCTCCACAACTGGAAGAAATAGAAGTACACCAACGAGGAAACTGCAGAGTGAGGGGCCTATGACTGCTCTCTGCACTTAGCGAACAGGAACCCATGGCTGGCTCCTGGCACTGCCGACTATCAGATAGAGGATTGAACACAGTCTTCACCCACAGGACACCAGGTCTGGTCCCCAACTTTCCTGCACAGCCCTCGAGGGTCCCCTTGGCCAGAGAGAGTCAGATGCCAACTTCTGGGCCATCCCTCCAACAGGCGAAGTGATACCTCTGGTGACTCGAAGGAAGGAACAGGTCCAGATCAGAGTTCACAACCCTGAGCCCTCGTCCAGTCTTTCATGGTGGGAGGGGAGGCCTGGTCTTAGGTAGATCCAGCCTCTCCTGAGGAAGCACAGAGTCACAGGTTGGGAATTTTCAGTCCAAAGGCTCGGATCATTCCTGGAGTGGCCCTTTGCCCTGTTTCACCAGAGTATTCTTTTTTCTGTAGATGACTCAGAGAATCTATAAAGGCATTCTCCCACAGGTGCAGAACTAGGTCTGGATTCTCTTGCTGGATGTGGTCATATTGAAGACTGAGAACCCAGGAATGTATCAGGTATGACACATCCATCCCAGACCAGAGCAAGAAAAACAGTCCAGTCTCGGTGTCAAGAGTCCAGGTCTATAGTTGGTGGGAACCTTTAACCCTGGGGATGGTCTGTCCCACATCTTGGCCAGGACAGTGACATGGGCCCCACAGGAGAGCTGGGCCTGCTCCCTCTTCCTGGCCTCAAACATAAGACAGAGAAGGAAGTTTCTGCAGAGGAAATCCTTAATCCATGAGAAGCATTGACTATGTGAAACCTGCTGTGTGCAGTGAGTCTCCTGAGTTCTGAAGTTGCTTCTTCCTCTTGGCCTACTTCACAGAGCATAAAAAATCAGGGTGGGAGGAACTCAGTGCACATTAGTTATATTGACTGGGTCATGAATCAAGTAAGGCCTGTGGGAGCCGGAGGGTCCCAGGAAGATGGGAAGGAACAGAGCCTTGGGATCTCCAGGGGTACGAAGAGGACCCAGGGCAGAGTCAGGGTTCCCACAGAAGAGGGGGACAAAGTCACTAGGGACCTTTCTGGTATAGAGAGGCTCCAGCACCACCGAAATTAGTGCCTACTGAGCTCTGAGCCCGGGGCTTGCTGGGGCTTGTGGGGTCAGAACCCAGGGGGATCCAACAGGGAAGACAGTAGCCTAAAACTTCCCCTACTGCAACCTGCAAAAATCACTGGGGAGGGCAGACAAAGCAAGGCTCAGGGCCTCCTTAGACACTACTGACAACACCCTGTGCAGGGGAGGTCATGGAGGTGCAGGAGCTCTCCTCTGTGGGTGGTGGGAACTTAGAACAGCACCCACTGTGGAGGACAGCGAGGGAGTTGCTCCCGGAGCTCCAAGCACTCGAATCCCAAGCCCCACAGTGTCCCAGATATTCAGCCACTGACCTGGACACTGAAGTCTACATGTGGCCTGCATGCCACACTCACTGCTGGATTCATCTGCACTAAAACTTCGAGGTCATTAAGCTGACCTGCCATATGAAAAATATTATAAGGAAATGGTTTTGCACCCTCAGACAGAAAGCAACTCCCTGATAAAAGGTACCAAGCCATTGATCCCCCAGGACCACAAATGGATCTGAGATGTGTTTGCTAAGGGGAAAAAGCCAGACCCAAAACGCTGCCTCTGTACGATTCCTATTCCCATACCTTTAGGAAAGGCCATCTCATAGAAAGTGAGGACAAGCCAGGCTCTGTGGCTCAGCCTGTAATCCCCGCCTTTGGGAGGCTGAGGTGAGTGGATTGCCTGAGCCCGTGGGTTCGAGACCTGCCTAGGCAGGCGAAACCTAATCTCTACAATAAAATCAAAAAATTAGCCGGGTGTGGTAGCGCGCGCCTGTAATTCCGGCTACTCGGAAGGCTGAGGCGGAAGGATCGCCGGAGCCCAGCAGGTGGAGGCTGCAGTGGCCGGGAGCAGCCACTGCACTCCAGTCTGGGCAACAGAGTGAGACTCCAACTCAAAAAAAAGAAAAAAAGAAAGTGAGGACAGATCAGGAAATACAGGGGATGAGTCAGGGGAAAAGGTTAACTACAAAGGGGACACCCTAGAAATGGCAGGGGAGAAGCTGCACCCTGAAGTGCTGGAGTGTGGTTAGGAGACTCCACACGTGGGTCGAGACCCATAGCACTGCACCTTCCAGAGGCTGAACTTTCATGTGTGCAAATTAGAAATAACAGAAACAAAAAAAAAAACTACCAGGATACAAAGAATAAGTCATCAAAATTATCCCTGACATATTTACATTTCATTGTCTATAAATGTTACCAAAGTTTTTTTCTACACTGCAGATGCTCTAAAGAGCTCAGAGCTTATGGGGCGAAGAACATACCTTCTGGGCTTTGGCCCAGTTCTTGGCCAAACACACCATGCTGAGTTGGTGGACAGCAACCTTCAGAACTCCCACAGCTAGGCCGGGGAATGGCAATACTGGGTGGGCAATTTCAAATCCCAGGGAAGGTGCTTTCTGTCCCCATTATGTTTGGACGCTGTCAAGGGTCACCCCTTCGGTGTAGGGCTTGCCTAGTATGTGCTATAAAAGAAGCACACCCACATAAGCCTCATTTCCCTAATCTGATTAAGATGCCCCTAGTCCTCACAGGCTAAAGACATCCCAGCCTCCCTGAGGACCTCTTCTGTGCTCAGGAGCAATGGCCCTGTCCTGCAGCTGGTCATTCTGTCATCCATCTGGGCACCACCCCAGCTTTCCTCTCCACCCACAGCCAGACGAAGCCCAGAAGACATGGTCTCCGTATCCCATGTCCTTCAACCTGACTTCATGTCTAGGAGGTAGCCACCTACCCCCAGCTCCCACCAAGTCACCCCTTAGTCTCTACTTTCATGACTGTCCATCATGGCCTCTACACAGGACTGACCTCCAGGAACCTCAGCCAAGGATGCCAACAGGCAGAACATACAGCCAGGCTCCAGGGACTAGTCCTGTCCCTTATCCCAGGCCTGAAGATGCATGATGGGCTCGGTGGGTGGGAGGCCTTGGGGTCCGGGACCAGCTCATCTAGTTCATGGCTCCACATCCAGAGAGCACGCTCTGATGTCATGGAGGATGTAGGTTTCTTGGGCTTTTAGGTAGCAGGATACCTTAGGATGTGAAGGCTCCAACACAACTAGGATCAACTTTTGAGAAAATGCTTCCCAAATGTCATAATGCTCTTAGTGAATGGACGGTGTCCTCAGCTCTTCCCCAGAGGCCTGGGGTCCCATGGGTAGGAGAGATGGGAGGCCCAAGTCCCTTCTAATGGGGGTAAGAGGCTGAGTCCCAGCCAGGGCCTGGCTGGGGAAGACATAGGTTCCCCAGATCTTTTTTCTACCCTGGAGGAAACGCAGGTGCTAGCACAGGGACAAGCTCCTTCTGGGCAGAGCTAATATCAAGTGTGGCCACCAGGTGACCCTACAGAAGATGGTTGAAGGAAGCCGCGGACACTGCCCTTTTCTGTATGTACTTTGAGAAAGTGTCTACAGAGGGGCCTGGAGTAGGTAGGTTTGCAGGGCTGTCTGAAAGGCCCTGAGCATGTCTGCTTCTTCCATCATGACAAGGAAGCCTTGTGCCTCAAAACAACCATGCACTGGTTCATGAAGTCCTTCATCGATGAGGTAAGGTGGCCCAAGAAGACCTCACGCTCAGGATCATCCTGCATTACAGGGACTAGCTCACCAAGGAGGACCCAGCTTTCCCCTCCCCAGGCAGGCCCCACAGCACACACTAGCCAAGTCTTGCAACAATTGGGTGACCTATCACAACGTCCAGGCTCAAGCCCAGCAGCCAGAGTACACTGGGAAAGATTCACTGCAGGAGAGTCCAGAGAGGGCCCACACACTCCAGAAGCTTCATTGTCTAGGAGTCCCATTATTACTAAAAGAGGTCCCATTATTACTAAAAGAGCTGAAGAACCTTGTCTGACCAGCTTCATGAGCATCTCGCCCCAGGTGGAGGGGCTGTTGACCTTCCAGTTGGAAGCCCAAGAGGGCCCTGCCAAGGTCACTGGCTCCCAGCCTGAATGGGCCAGGTTCTCCCACACCTGCTGTCTCCAGAGACTCCCTTCACTCTCAGCCTGAAGATCTGGGGTGTCTCCATTTTGGAAGAACAGGGATTCACTGCATATCCGGCATCCAAGGGACACCACTTCCATGTAAGAGCAGGTGCAGTCAGGCTGCTCCCTCCAGCAAGGCAGGCCCTTGCCTTTTCCACTGGGATCTGGTCAGAAGGTCCTGGGTTCCCTAAGGACACATGAAAGGAGGGGCTGCACATGTCCCAGACACCCGAACCCTCAGCTTCACTGCCTCACCCTGCTACCACTGGGTTGCAGGAATGCTAAGCCAGGGCACTAGGATATATAGGGCATGATACATCAACATCTACCATGTCACCAGTGGCCTTGAGATTCTGCAGTGAGTCCATGTTCCCTACCCATCTGTTCCCGGGAAGTGGTTTTGTTTTTAGTAGGGCCTCTCTGAGGCAGAGCATGACTCTTTAACATGCGGGAGGTTAGGTGGGAAGGTACAATGGGACAGGTGGCTCAAGGCTACAACCAGATAGTATCAGCCAAAGGTGGGGCTGGAGTCTTGGGAGGACAACACATGGGGTGGGACCAGAGCAGTGACTCACCTGGAACCCTCCCCAAAGGGATCTTGTTTGGTTTGCACAGCTCTACAGAGCCCTTGAGACTCTGTTCCCTGTGTCCTCAGTGAGCACTGCCAGTGGAGGGTAGATGAGAAGGCCACATCAGGGCAGGAGAGAGCAAGCAGATGACCACCTCCCCTGTGCTGTGATTGCTGCAGTGGCGGAAGGAGACTGTGGCTAGAGACAGGGCCAGGGGCCATCACATCCCCCTGTGGGGCCCTTTGTCACTCTCACTGCCATGGGCATCTCCTCAAACTTACAGCCAAGGTAGAAAATGGACAAGCAGGAGTGTAGATAGACCCAGGAGTGGAGTTGAGAGGTACTAATAGGACAAGGGTCACAGAAGGGCTAGAGTAGACAGAGACAGTCTCAGTCTCTGCAATTAAGGAAGGAAAGTCAGCCAGCAGGCAGGGTTGCCCATGGTGCTACTAGAGTCAGGGACACTGGAGGGTCAGATCCTGTGACAGTTGTAGGTAGCAATGACACTACACTCAATGTCAGTGCATGGGGCAGTGCTCACACCAGACTCCATGGACACTACCCAAGCATATGGTCACTTTCTGGGGATGGCTGTAGAGACCCAGCCTCCACCCTGGGTAGTACTATCCTGTCTCAGAAGTGGACATTCTCCTACAGAGGCCACTGACTACAGCCCAGGAGAGACAGACTCTGGTACAGCCCAAACACAAGTGACACTGAGTGGCCCCTGTCCAGGCCCTACCTCCCTCTTCTCCAGGTTTGGCATCTCCTTACTGTCAGCCACAGGGAGGCTCCATCCTCCCATCCCTGTCTCATCTCCCGGACCAAGACCTTGGTGGTCAAGCACATTCAGGGAAGGGACAGCTCTAAGCCTGGGTCCTCACCTCTACCTCAATTGCCTTTCACTGAAACAAAGTTGTCCCCCATCAGTGCCCTGGATATGAAGGGAAAGACCAGTCTCTGCCACAGGGGAGGGTGTCTCTAGAGGCAGAGGGTAGGTCTGTGGGTTCAAGGGGTTGTAAAGGGGATACCCTCCCTCATCTGGACCACGGTTCCTGCCTGTTGGACCTGACCCCAGGACATTGTCCCTGTGTCTGTTTTTTTCCAACCACCATGAACCACAATGGTAGCCCAGTGGATACCACCAGCTGGTGCCAAGACCACACCTGGAGGCTGGGACTTGGCCAAGACCAAGGTGACTGTATGCTGAAGATGGTGGGTCCTGGGAGCACCAGGCCAGACCACTGGGGGCCCTCCCTGTCACAGGATACAGCCCGGTGTCCTTCCCCGTTTCCTTCCATTACAATTCCAACAGGACCCTCAGCACAGACCCTAGAATCCAAGGGCCTCTTCAGAAAGCCTGAAGTCCTGCAGACTCCATCAAGTCTCCTTTCACAGCACAGACTTCAGAAATGTAAAAGAGTCCACATGTGGCTAAATATGCCAAAGATTTGGAAGAAACACAACAACACAAGCAAGGTAACATGGAGAGTATCTAACCCTCTATAGTCAGACAACTGGAACTCATTGCTGTCCCCTCCTGCTGCCAACTATCAGACAGAGGGCAGCACACAGTTCTCACTAGGACACAGCAGGCCTCATCCCCAGCTTTCCTGCATAGCCCTCAAGGGTTCCCTTGGCCAGAGAGAGTCAGATGCCAGCTTCTGGGCCACTCCTCCATCAGGCGAAGTGATACCTCTGGTCACCCGAAGGAAGGACCAGGTCCAGATCAGAGTTCACAACCCCAAGCCCTCGGCCAGTTTTTCATGGTGGCAGGGGAGGCCTGGTCTTAGGTAGACCCAATTCTCCTGAGGAGCCACAGAGTCAAAAGCTGAGAAAATTTTAGAATCCTCAGATTCTGTTCACTCCTAGTGTGGTCCTGTGCCCTGTGTCACCAGGAAAGGCTCCCTCTTTTATTTTTTGTAGATGATTCAATATGTCTAGAAAGGTATCACCCTGCCGGTGTGGGGCTGAGTCTGGTAGACCTACGACAAATAAAGGTGGAGAACCCTGGGATTTACCAGGTATGGCCTTTCCACACCGACTAGAGCCGAAGACACACAGACCAGTCTGTGTCTGGAGCCTAGGTCTCCAGCTGGAGGGAGGCTTCATCCCAGGGGGTGGTGTGTCCCACATCCTGGCCAGGATGGTGACATGGATCTCACAGGTGAGCTGGACTCTGCTGAGCCTTGTTGGCTTCACATGCAAGCCAGACAAGGTGGTTTCTGAAGAAGAAACTATCTTTCCATCAGAAGTACTGACTATGCGATAAAGCCTGCAGTGAGTCTCCTAGGATCTGAGGCTGCTTCCTCCTTTTGGTCCTGCCTCACAAAGCATGAATGAGCAGGACATGAAAACCTCAGTGCCCAATGGACAGGTTGACCAGGTCATGAGTCATACCTTTAACAACCACATCATGTTTCATGAACACTACAGGGTCAAGTAAGAACTGTTGGGGCTACAGGATCCCCAGGAAGATGGGGAGAACCAGAGGCATGGGATTTCCCAGGGATGCAAAGTAGACCCAGAACAGAGACAAGGTTCCCACAAGAGAGGGGGAGGGATGCAAAGTAGACCCAGAACAGAGACAAGGTTCCCACAAGAGAGGGGGGACAAACCTCCTAGGGGCTCTCCTGGCCGGGGAGCCACTAGCAACATTGAGTTGAACACAAATTGGGCTCTGAACCCTGGGCTCGCTGGGGCTTGTGGGACCTGAATCCAGGAGGCTCCCAAGGGGACAGACAGCAGCCCACAACATCATGCTGCTTCGCCCACCATGACCTGTGAAAAGGTCCTTCAGGAGGTTGGCCGAAGTAAGGCTTGGAACCTCCCCAGACACCACTGGCAACACCCAAGCAGGGGAGGATGGGAAGACGAGTGAGCTCTCCTCTGTGGCTGGTGGGAACTTGAAATGCCACCCACTGTGGAGCACAGTGAGGCAGCTGCTCACAGAGCTACATGTACTCGCATACCAAGTCACACAATATCCCAGATATTCAGTTATTGACCTGGACACTGACGTCCATGTGCAGCCTGTATGACACACTCACCACTGGATTCATCAGCACTAAAACCTGGAGGTGACCTTACACATGGGAAAGGTTAAAGTAATGGCAGTCCACCCTTAGGACAGAAGGCCACTCCCTCATAAAAGGAATAAACCACTGACCCCACAAGACCATGAATGGATCTGTGAATGGGAAAAAAACCAAACTCAAAAGGTTGCCTCTGTAGGATTCCTATTCCCAGGCCAGTTACAGAGGCCATCCCATAGGGACTGAGAACAGATCAGGTCAGCCAGGGGCTGAGCCACGGCAGAGGGACTAACTACAAAAGGGACACATTAGAAATTTGGAGGGGGCAGAGGCAGAGCCCTGAGGTGCTGGAGTGTGGTCATGAGACTCCACACATGGGTCCAGACCCATGGAACTGCACCTCCCAAGATCGCACTTTCATGTGTGCAATTCAACACAACAACAACAAAACTACTGGGATGAAAAGAATAACTCATCCATAGTATACCTGACCTATTTGCATGTCATTGTGCATAAATATGACCAAAATCTTTTCTACAATGCAGATACCCTGAAGAGCTCACCACTTATGGGGTGAACCTCCTTCACCTGGAATCAGGTTCCTTGTCAGGATTTGTGAGACGAAATGAACCTAACAGCATCAGCTCGAAACCCACAAACCCTCCTCTCTTTTCTAGGCAGCATGCTGCTGATGCACCCTAACGAAGAACATTCCTTCTGAACATTGGCCCAGCTCCTGGCCAGTGAGAAATAGTGGCCTTGGGGCCTCCCACAGCCAGGCCAGGGGACAGCCATACTGGCTGGGCAATTCCAACTTCTGGGAAAAGTGTTTTCTGTCCACAGCTGGTTAGAGCCTTAGGAAGTCCCTGCTGAGGACACACAAGAGCCTCATTTCCCTAAAGCTGAGTAAGACACACCTGGTCCCCATTGGCCAAAGGCATCTCAGCCTCCCTGTGGCCTTCCTCTGTGTTCATGAGCAATGGCCCTGTCCTACAGCTGGTCATTCTGTCATCCAACTGGGCACCACCCAGGCTTTCCTCCCCACCCACAACCAGATGGAGCCCAAATGACATGGTTTTCCTATCCCATGTCTCTCGACCTGACTTCATGTCTAGGAGATAGCCATCTACCCCCAGCTCCCACCAGGTGACCCCACCAGTCTCCTTTCATGACCCTCCATAATGGCCTCTACACAGGACTGACCACCTGGATGCTCAGCCCAGGATCCCAACAGGCAGCACATCTAGCCAGGCACCAGGGAACAGTCCTATCCCTTCTCCCAAGCCTGATGCTGGATGGAGGGCTCAGTGGATGGGAGGACTTGGGGTCCAGGATCAGTTCTTCTAGCTCATGCTCTGTATTCAGAGAGCATGCTGTGATGCCTTGGGGGAAGGGAGTTTCTTGGGGTTTTAGGCAGCAGGATACCCAAGGTGTAAAAGCTATAAGACCACTAGGACCATCTATTAAGAAGATCCTTCCCGGAAGTCATGATGCACTTGGTAAGTGGACAGTGTACGTCCTCAGCTTTTCCTCAGAGGCCTGGGTCCCATGAATTGGAGAAAGGGGATGCCCAAGACCCTTCTAAAGAGGGTGAAAGGCCAAGTCCCAGCAAGGACCTGGCTGGGGAAGACATGGGATTCTCCAAAAAATCCTTTTCCCACTGTAGAGAAATGACAAGCACTCGGACAGAGACAAGCTGCATCTGGGCAGAGCTAAAAAGAAGTGTGGTTGCCAGGTGACCCTGTAAGAGATGGTTGGAGGGAGCCCTGGGCACTGGCTGGTTCTGCACTTCGGGAAAGTGTCTACAGAGGGACCTGGAGTAAGGAGGTTTGCAGGGCAGTCCGGAAGGCCCTGAGCATGTCTGCTTCTTCCATCATGACAAGGAAGTCTTGTGCCTCAAAATAACCATGTACTGGTTCATGAAGTGCTTCATCAACAAGGTAAGGTGGCCCAGGAAGACCCCAGCCTCAGGACCGTCCTGCCTTACAAGGCTTGGCTCTCCCAGGAGGGCTCAGCTTTCCCCACCCCAGGCAGGTCCCTATAGCACACACTAGCCAAGCTCTGCACCAAACGGGCTACACATGACAACGTCTAGGCTTAGGTCCAGCAGCCAAGGTACACAGGGCAAGACTCATCTCAGGAAAGCCCAGAGAAGTCCCTGGCCCTTGGAAAACTTCATCCTCTGGGAGCCCTGTCCCTGCTAAGAATCCACTCGTGAGTAGCCGAGGACCTTGTCTGACCAGACTCACAAGGGGCTTGTCCCATTTGGAGGGTCCTCTGACCTTCCAGATGGAGGCCCTAGAGGTCCCTTCTAAGGCTGCTCACCTTCAGCCTGGAAAGGCCAGACCTCACCCACTGGTTTCCCCAGAGACCCCCTTCAGTCTTACCCTGAGAATCTGGGATGTCTATATTTTGAAAGAACAGCGGGCACTGATTGCAATGGCATACACAACACGCAAGGTCCATCAAAGTAGGTCCCTAGTGTGCCTAGGAAAATATGCAGAACAGACCCCAACTCCCCGAGGGCAGCCTAAACTGTCCATGGAACCCAGTGCTTCAGTCTGGGAACAGACCAGGTGAGATCCAGCCTAGGAGCTGGACAGGAACCTGTGAGTCCTATAGGTCAGGGATCCAAAACTTACTGGGACCCAAGGAAGGGAGGAATGTAGTGACACCTCCCTGCTTGAGCCCCTGACTGTGGCCTCCACACACAGCTGGAGGCAAGGGGGGCTACAGAAGGACCTAGCACTGCCCAGTGAAAGGAGCCCAAAAAGAAATGAGACTCAGTCAATAACTCTCCCAGTGGGTCTGAAGCTGTTGCTCATGGGCCTGTGGAAGTTCATTGAAGAAAAGCTGCTCTGGGCCCAGGCTCTGGAGGACGTCACTGTGATGAGGCAGCGTCAGGTGCCTATGAGAAAGCCAAAGAAGAATCTCTGAACCCAGCTGCCCCCAGGTGGGCTCCAGCACCAGGTCCTCCCCAGTCACTCTCTGGGGCATTTAAGCGGAGAGGTGCCCTGAAACCCCCACTCCTGCTCTCAGGGCCTTCATCCTGTTCCCCTTCCTTCTCCTACTTCTTTATTCTAAGATGCTTCTGGACACTGGTGAGCTGGGTCCCAGGGCAGGTGCTGACCTAGAGTTACTGAATAAGTAACTTCCCTCCTGGTCCCTCACACATCCTTCCTGCTCCCACCTCAGAAGCCGCTTAAGGCAACTGCACGGGGCGGGGGGGGGGGGGGGAGCTCTGAGTGGGCCACACCCCTGCCATGGAGTACCGCACCCCAGAGAGCAGCACAACCTCACCCCTGAGAACTCCTCAAAGGGGGTCAGGACAACATACTTTGAGCCAGGTGTGGAGACTATGCCTCAGACCCCCAGAACTTTTGAAGAGAGGCCACAGGTGGGACCCTTGACCCGGTGCCAGAAGCCAGAGATCAGCTGAGCAAGAAAATCCAGTCTTGGAATGGAAGAGCAATCCCAGAGAGAGAGAGGGATCCAGTGCCCAGGGGCATCTCACCCACATGCAGAGAGACCACATGGGAGGTGTAGAGGAGGCTAAGGACAGGTCAGGCCTCCCTGCCTGAGTTCTGCATCAGGGCTGAGGCCAGGCCAAGCAGCCCTCAGTGAGGGTGTGAGGCAGCAAGCCCTGAGCCAGCCTGAACCCTGAGGGCGGCCTAGGAGCAGCCAGAAGAGCCCCACCGCATCTCTGTCCCAAGATGCACCAAATCCTGGCTTAGGCTCAGGTGTTGGCAGGGTGTCCTATGTGTCACACCTGGGAACTAGGTGACCCTGAAAACTCTAGGGACCCAGGTCTCTGGGACTTAGCCCAGTGGGGGCCAGATAAACTCAGGGGAAATGCTGACCAACGACCACTTTCCTTTCAGCCACACCTGAGCACACGTCCCCAGCACCCAGTCTTCTGTGGACCACAGCAGGATGGTTTCACATGAGACAGGCTGGCCCTCCCTGACCAACCACTCCAGCCCCAGCAGCCCACAAGGGTGGCCTTCCCAAGAACAAGAACCTGGTCCTGGTCCTCTAGCTTCCTCACCTGCCTGGGCATCCTTGATGCTAAGGCCCAGAGATATAACACGGTTTCTACAGAGCCCAGCACAACAAGATGCTCTTGGGGGGAAACCAGAAACCCAGAAGAGACCTCACGTGATTTGCAGAATCCTGTGTTGGAATTCTGTGCTCAAGCTCCATACACACCTGAACGTTGGGAAGCACTGATTTCCTCATTACAAACGGAACCAGATCTACTGTGACCATGTGCCTTCTATACCTCTCCTGGACAGCCCCAGGACCATGAATGTGATCTTAGGAAGAATATTAAGGCGGCATTGGAAACTAGACAAGCCAATTGTAGCATTCCGACAGAAAAAAATGAGCATGAGAAAACAGCCAGGGAAATGCTCACAAGAAAGGGGACCAAATGTCAACACTTACGCCACAACTACGAGAATTCAAATACCTTGTCACAATCACAGGAACATCCCACAGAGAAGTATACAATAGTAGACATACCAGAAAGGAACCAAACTGGAAAATTTTCCACGTAATCAAGAAAACACTTGGAATCGGTGGGATTAAGGCTGGCAGGCTTGCTTGAGAGTCATGGAAAAAAGAGACAGTAACCATGGCCCATTAAAGCAGCAGTCCAGAGGCGGACAGCAGGAGATGATGGCATCTGAGCAGAAGCAGGACAAGGTGCTGAGGGAATTGGGAGAATAAAGCAGCAGACACACAAGCCTGGAGAAGACATGTGCTCAGAAAAGGCTTGAGAGGTTCTAGTATCTCTAGCTGGGCTGATGGGAGAAGCACTTCTTCTGCATGAAACCAGCCCATAAAGACCAGAAAGGTTTATTTTTCTCCCAAAAATTCATACTCAACAATAGCAAAAATTACAAGGCATGGAAGCACACACACACCACACAGTAAAACATGACCCTATACAGAGAAGAAAGTCTGTATGTATATATTTTTATATACTCACCAGTCTTTTTTATTATTCTCAACTGCCTTGTATTTTTGGTTCTTAGGATTTAAAGTCACTTAAAGTGCATTTTTGGAAGGAAGGAAGGAAGAAAGAAAGAATAAAATGGAAAATAGAAAATGTTAAGGGTGACATGAAGGAGTTGGACCCATAAACAATTACCGATGATCATGTAGAATGATGACTCTCCCATAGAAAACCCTTACATTTTCCTAAACAATTATGCATAAGAAACCATAGACTCCAGCAATTCCACTTCCTAGCAGCTGCCAAAAAGCAGATGAGAAAATTCAAGAAAATGAGGGCTTCTAAACTCACTGTGTAGGATTAATGTCCAGGAGTGGCCTCACTGAAGTTCCCTCCAGCACCCTCAGGACACCAAAACAGCAGGGCCGGCGGCGCAGGGTTGTGGGGGGGTTGGGCGGGCAGCCGCGACGGCTCGGGAGGCCCAGCTCAGCCATCGTCAGCCATGCAGGGACACCAGTTCCGCGGTCCCGGCTCCGCGGTCAGTGGCGGTGGGTGGGATCCGGCCCGCGGTACGCGGTGGAGCTGAGAAACCAGCTCCGTGGTGGACAGTGGCGCGGTGGGCTCGGCTCCAGGGTCGGTGGCGCGGAAGACACCGCAAAACTGTAGCTTTTCTGGACACAAGACACCAGCAGAAAGCTCTGGACAGTCCGAAAGATTACATGGACCGGAAGCCTGCCGCCAAGGCGGAATATTTATATCATGCCTATTCAAATGAGGACTCCTGAATGCCTCATTTTGATTGGATGGTAAAGACTGTTTTTGATTGGATGACAAACACCCATATTGATTGGCTGCCCTGTATTTCCTTTCATCCAATCAAAAGGAACCTTTCAGGAGTCCTCATTTGACTACGGAGGTTATAAATAGTCTGCTCAGGTCCGTTCTCTCTGTCAGAGGGACTTGGTTCAGAGCCGCGGGAGTTGAGTGTTCCTGTGCTGTGCCCGGAGAAGCTAGTCGGGCGTGTCGCCCGCGCCCCTGCCGACTGCGGAGCCAAACAAGGCTGAGGTGAGTGGATGGCCTGAGGCCGCGGGTTCGAGACCCGCTCGGGCAACTTGGCAAGCCTTCACTCTACAATAGATCAAAAATTAGCCAGAGGTGGTATCGAGTACCTGTAGTTCCGGCTCCTTGGAAGGCTGAGGCGGAAGGATCGCCGGAGCCCAGCAGGTCGAAGCTGCTGTGGCCAGGGGCGTGCCACTGCCCTCCAGTCTGGGCCACAGCGTGAGACTCCAACCCTCCCCCCGGAAAAGTGCCTCCGCGCTGCAGACAACCGCGGAGCCGGGCGCCTCGCGCCACGGGCCCTGCGGTGTCCAGAAAAGTTAAGAGTTATGCGCGACTTCCGTGTTGCCGACCGCGAGGCGGGGTCTTCCGCGACGCCCCCGACCCTGCAGCGGGGCCCACCGCGCCCCTGTTCACCGCTGAGCTGGGCCCTCTGCTCCCCCACGTACCGCGGAACTAGAACAGCGGAACCGCTGTCCCTGTGTAGCTGACCACGGCCGAGCCGGGCCTCCCGAGCCAGCCGGTGTGGACCACGGACCGGGTACCCGGCAACTCCGGGGACCGCAGAGCCTGGCTCCCCGCGCCATCGTGGTCCGTGGGGCAGGCTGCCCGCGCCACCAAGGACCGCGGAGCCTCCCCCCCCACCCCTGTCTGCCGAGGACCTGAGTCTAGGACTCCCAGGCCCCGCTGCCTGCGCAGCTGGGCCCTTGCACCACGGACGACCCCGCGGCCAGGCCCCCAGCGCCACCGCCCACCGCGGAGTCGGCCCCACACCGCAGGCCCCGCCGTGTCGGTGTCCTGGGGGCCCAAGAGGAGACTTCAGTGAGGCCGCTTCTGGACATCCACCTTCTCACAGTGATTTTCGAAGCTCTTGTTTTCCTTGAATTTTCTCGCTTATTTTTTGGCAGATGCTGGGAAGTGGAATTGCTGGATCCTGTGGTGTCTTGATGCATAATTGTCTAGGAAGGTGTTACAGGACTTTCCATAGGAGAATCACCATTTTACATGATCATCAGTAATTGTTTACGGGTCCAATTCCTTCACGTACCCCCTTAACGTTTTCTATTTTCCATTTTTTATTTCTTTTTCCATAATGGTCAACTAGTGGGCGTGTGGTGGAATCTTATTACTTATTTGTTTTGTTTTGTTCTTATTGTCTTGACAACAGATACAGAAAATCCCCACTGAATTTTCAGTGTATACGCAGGAAAGTTAACTGTAAGAACAATGTTGTCAGGCAACACTCTAAGAGTTTATTCATCTTGAATAAATAAGGGGCTGTTCATTCTTGTTCTGATTCGCGTTCCCCTAATGCTTGGTGATGATGTGATTCTTTTCATGTGTTTATTGGCCATGCGAATATCTTATTTGAAGACATATCTATTTAGGTCAATTTCCTTTTTTTTTTTTTTTTTTTGAGTTGGAGTCTCACTCTGTCGCCCAGACTGGAGTGCAGTGGCCGATCCGGCCACCGCAGCCTCAACCTGCTGGGCTCCGGCGGTCCTTCCGCCTCAGCCTTCCGAGTAGCTGGAACTACAGGCGTGCACTACCACGCCCTGCTGATTTTTGATTTATTGTAGAGATGAGGTCTTGCTGCCCAGGCGGGTCTCGAACCCGCGGGCTCAGGCAATCCACTCACCTCGGCCTCCCAAAGCACCAGATTACAGGCTGAGCCGCCGAGCCCGGCCAATTTCCCATTTTTGAATTAGGTTTTTTATTGTTAATCTATAGGAGTTTAAAAATTATACTATGTATGTCGGTCACTTAGAAATAAGATCCCAAAATACTTTTTTCTCATATTTGGACTTGCTGATTTTCCCTGTTGGCAGTGTTCTGTGATACACAAAAATTTTTTATTTTGATGAAGTCTGTCCTTTTTTTTGCCTTTTTTTAGGTGTGTGCAAGAAATAATTGACCGATTCACAGTCATGACGTTTTTCTGCTAAGTATTCGCCTAAGGGTTTTATAGTTTCAACTCTTACCTTTAGCTATCTTATCCATTTTCACTTAAAAATTTGACAGCGCGGCTGAGGTGAATGGATTGCCCGAGCCCGCGGGTTCGAGACCTGCCTGGGCAACCTGGAGAGACCTCATCTCTACAATAATCAAGAAATTAGCCGGGCATGGTAGTGCACGCCTGTAGTTCCAGCTACTCGGAAGGCTGAGGCGGAAGGATCCCTGGAGCTCAGCAGGTCAAGGCTGCAGTGCCAGGAGCAGCCACTGCTCTCCAGTCTGGGCGACAGAGTGAGACTTCAACTCAAAAAAAAAAAATTTTTTTGACAGTGCAAGACAAGGGTTCAAATTTATTCTCTTGCATGAGAGTATCCAGTTTTCTGAGAACCATCTGTCCAAAGACTGCCCTGTTCCCACTGGATGAATTTGGCAATGTGTGTGTATGCTGATTCCTAGGTTGCTTATTCTGTTCCATGGATCGCTATGTCTCTTTTTATTACTTCACTGTTTTGATGATTAAAACTCTGTGCTAAGTTTGAAAGCAGACTTTGTGCGTTTTCAAGATTGTTTTGGCTATTTTGGGTCTCATGAGATTCTGCATGAATTTTAGAATGGGTTTTTCTGTTTCTACAAAAAAAAGTAAGAGAGATTCTGTTTTATTTGTAATGCTTTGGGTGGTATTGGCATCTTAAAATATTATGGTTTTCAATTAGTAAACGTAATATTTCTTTATCTTTTACTTATGTCCTCTTTAATCTCTGTCACCAATATTTTGTAGTTTTTAGCATACTGTTCTTTTGTCTGGTTAAGTTTGTTGCTATTTTATTATTTTGGGTGCTACTGTAAATGAATTGTTTTCTTATGGTTTCTTCAGGTTGCTCGTAGAAATACACCTGGCTTCTGTATGTTGAATTTATATCCTACAACATTGCTGAACCTGTTAATTCTGAAAGGGGTATGTGTTTGAACTTTTTAGAGTTATCTCTTCATAATGTTATGTCTCTTGTGAAGAGAGTTAATGTTACTTCTTTCTTTCATGATAGGATAACTTTAAATTTTATTTTTTGCTTAATTGCTCTATCCAGGACTCTTAACACTATCTTGACTAGAAATGGTGAAATAATAGATCCTTGTCTTGTTCTTGATCTTTTGGGAAAAGCTTGAAGCCTCATCATTGAGTATCCTATTAGCTTTGTGTTTTCACATATGGCCTTTATTGTATGAAGGAATTATTGTTCTACTCCTAGTTATTTTTTGGTGTTTTTGTCATGAAAAAGTATGAATTTCTGCCCAATCCTTGTTCTACATCAACTAAGAAGATCATATATTTTTACTTGTATACTGTTATTGTGTGGTATGTTACTTTGGTTAATCTTTGTATGATGTCACATTTACTTTTGTAAGTTGTGCTATACTTGCATTCCAGGAACACATTCCACTTGGCATGGTGTTTAATCTAATTCATTTGAATATACTGCTGAATTCTATTTCTAGTATTCTGCTGAGAACTTTTTGCAAGGAGCCGGGCCCTGCAGTGTCGGTGCCCTGAGAGCAGAGGAAGGAATTTCAGTGAGGTTGCGCCTGGACATTGATTTTACACCATAAGTTTAGGTGCTCTCGTTTTCTAACCCATTGTTATTCTTTGCTGTGCCATGTAACATTTGAGCAATGATGAGTTTAGGATGTTCATTCCCTGAGGTTTTTCATGGTTTGAAAGCGCAACCAGCTATAGTGTTTTTATGATTTGAGGACTCTTGAAGAAGATACCCAATACAGATTGAGGGCAACACACACCCAGTGTCAAATGTAAATGAACATAAATGTAAAATAAAAAAGGAGCATAGAGCAAACCATTATAAAAATTAGGATCGGAGAGAGGCGGCAAGATGGCGACCTGGCAACCCGGTGTCTGAAGCCCTCTGCAAGGGAGATCTGCAGTGGGTCTCTGACTCTCGCCCCTGGGAGGCTGGGGACCCCAGCATTGCAGCCTGCTCCTCAGACAGAGCTCGGCCATCGCTATCACTGGAACATCGCAAGGACTGGACAGTTTTACTGTATTGCACTCTCCCGCCGCTGCCGCAGCCCCTCCCCCCACCAGTGCTCCCGCCGCGGCCGCCGCGGCCTCTGGCACGGGTAGCTCATCACAACCCGGCCGGAGGAGATCCACATCAAACCGCTTCAGGGAAGATCTGCTGGGATCGCTGCCACCGCTCCTGCGACGGAGACTGTCCTGCCCACCCGGCGTGGGGCTCCTGTTGCCTGCTCGGAGGCAGGCAGCCATCTTGTTCCTGTCCGGCCCCACCCCCTCTGGGGCGAGCAGATGAGATAGCACCACCTGCTGGCGATTCAAGGTAACAACACCGAAACGGGAGAAACAACCTTGATAAAGACATAGACCAAACTTCTGAACCGAGGTTATTCTGAACTGTCCTTCACAGCAGATCAGGGGAACTGACCCTAACTGCAAACTAATTTACCAGCTTGAAAAAAAAAAAAAAAAAACGAGAAATCAGACCTGAAAGGACATTGGACTTAAACGAAATGTCTCAGAGTGTGCTTCATTGATTCTATTAGTTTAATGACTTAATTCTATTCCTACTGTATTGTTCCCTTTTTTCTCTTTTCCTTTTCCTTTTCTTCTCTTTTATTCTGTCTGTGATCCATGTCTTTGTATAGAGGAACAGCACACTAATAAGGTGGTTGGATAGCTGGTATGTTAGCATCACTATATGTTTTATTTTTGTTTGTATGAGAGTTGGTTCGACTGTAGCGGTGGCCTATTGTTTTTATCTGTTTCAGTATAGGCCTCTCTCTCTATTTGTTGGCACACTCGTTTGTTTCCCCCTTTACTCCTCTATCTCTCCACTCCCCTTTTCAACCCACTATCTGCTCCATTCTCTCCCCTCTGCTAACCACATTTTATTTCAGGGAGTAAACCTACAGCCCCACTGTCCTGGAAAGATTCCAGGGCAGTGGGAAGTGGGTTCCACATTATCCACACGCCTGTCAGCGAATACCAGGACCTGCAGACAGATTTTGAATCACAGCTCTCCCCTTAAGTACATCTCAAAACTGCAAAAAGGACCACCTCCAACCTACG
>NW_007252733.1:0-400 GCF_000164805.1 Carlito syrichta
AGAGCAGTACACAGTGCTTGGGAAGGGGTACCTTCTAAATATGACATTTACCTTTACCAAAAAGAAAGAAAGAAAGAAAGAAAGAAAGAAAGAAAGAAAGAAAGAAAGAAAGAAAGAAAGAAAGGAAGGAAGAAGGAAGGAAGAAAGGAAGAAAGAAAGGAAGAAAGAAACTAGAAAGAAAGAAGGAAGAAGGGAAGGAAGGAGGAAAGGAAGGAAGGAAGGAGTGAAGGAAGGAAGAAAGAAAATAGTCTAAAATAATAATTTAACAAAGAAGGCTTATGTTTGTGTAAATATATACTGGGACATATACCTTATACTATAAGACAAGAAAAAAACTTATGAAATGAAGAAAATTGTAAGATTTATAGATATCCTACTTGTGAGAGACTGAGAGACAAGG
>NW_007252733.1:1464-2778 GCF_000164805.1 Carlito syrichta
AGCTTGTTCTTTGATTCAAAATGTTGTCAACACATAATTCAGTGAGGTGCCAGACACATATATCTTCAAATAAGATTAGGACTCTACACTCAGGATCCCATTGTTGTGTGGTCCACGTGTCATCTATCTTCCCTTTCTCTAGCTGAATTTGGCCTTGAGTTATTAGATACCCTGAAACATGAATATGAAAGTAGCCTGAAGTCTACTAAGGTAAATACAGAAACGTATGTGTCCTGGGCGCATCACTCAACAACACATTCCTCTGCTAGAGAAGCTCCTGAGAGAACAGCTCCTCACCATGGAATGGAGTTGCAAGATCTCTTCTTGGTGACAGCAGCCTCAGGTAAGGGGCTGTCATATCCCAGGGCTTAGGAGAGGACCAGGGCCAGTGAAGTGAGATTTCTTCCACTCCTACCTCCTCTCCACAGGTACCTTCTCCAGGTCAAGCTGGTTCATCTTGGGGCTTCCAGTGAATGTTTTCTGCAAGGCATATGGATACACCTTCACCAGCTCTAATATAAACTGGGTGAAACAAATCACTGGATAATGGCTTCAGTGGAAGGAATGGGTCTACCTTGGTAATGGTAACACAGGCTACATACAAAAGCTTCAGGGCAGCCAATGTGGAGGTGGGCAATCTGAGACCGGAGGACATGGCCATGTGTTACTGTGAAAGAGACACAACATGAAAACCAACATTCTGAGAGTGTCAGAAACGCTGAGGGAGAAAGCAGACGTGCTGGACTGATGGGATGACAGTGATTATGAGGTATTAGATTTGTAGAAGATGGTGTTATATAACTGCAGACAAATGACACTAGAAAAATGCATGGAATCTAATCATAAAATAAATATTTATTTCATCAGTCACCCTATGGGCAAAACTAACAGTGTGAGGAAAGGCAAGATCCACTAACACTGATACAAAGTGTTCCATGAATGTCTGGAGAAAAAGAGCTTTCAAATCTTCTGAATAAATAATTTGGAACAAGTGCTTGATCACATGGTAAAACTTAGAATAGCTTCTAAGGAATAGCCAAAATATGCCCATAAATATATCTGCCACTCTTTTAAAGAAAAGTTTACATAATATTAGGATCACATCAATATTGAGAAAAAGGCACAGAGGGTTCTCATATAACCCTCCATCACACACAAATGGTCTTCCTCATAATCAACATTACATAGAAGTGTCATACATGTGTTTTAGTGGCCCAAAATTACAATGACACATTGATTATTTCCTTTCCCATATTCCCTTGGCATAACAAGCCCTACATTAACTGTGAACTCCAGAAATTAGTCAAGTGGGTT
>NW_007252734.1:0-5842 GCF_000164805.1 Carlito syrichta
TTTTTTTTTTCATTAATCAGTATTTTTATATGGTTTGTGGGGTACAGTTAAGGGTTAGGTGTACAATGACATTTCATTCAGGCACCCTGTTGATAAGAGGTGTTTTCTCATCCCCCGACAGATATTTGCTACTGTTAATCCCATCCCCCTCCCCCCCATAGTTTCCCAGTACCATCAGTCATTTTCTTATAGTATTGCATTGGATGTTCATGGTCCATTATATGAGTGAGAACAAGTGATATGCAGATCTTTGTTTTTGTGAGAGGTCACTCAGTATTATAGACTCTAGTTCTTGTTGAGAATTTTAGCATCTATGTTCATCAAAGATATTGGCCTGTAGTTCTCTTTCTTTGTTGGATCTTTACCTGGCTTGGGTATCAATGTGATGTTGGTTTCATAAAATGATTTGGGGAGAGTTCCATCTTTTTCAATCGCCTGGAATAGCTTCAGTAGGATTGGTATCAGCTCCTCCTTGAATGTCTTGTAGAATTCTGCTGGAAAGCCATCTGGACCAGGGCTTTTTTTTTTGTAGGAAGTTTTCTTATTACGTGGTCGATTTCCTTGAGTGTTATTCGTCTATTTAGGGTCTCAATTTCTTCTTGTTCCAACCTAGGTAGGTTGTGTGATGTCAGAAAAATCCTCCATTTCCTTCTGGTTTTCAAGTTTGTTTCCATACAAGTGTATGTAGTAGTCTCTAATGATTTTTCTATTTCTTCAGGGTCAGATGTGACTTCATCTTTTGTGTTTCTGATTATGCTTATTTGGTTTTTTTCTCGTTTTTTCTTGGTCAGTCTAGCTAGGGGACCATCGATCTTGTTTATTCTTTCAAAGAACCAGCTTTTTGTTTCATTGATTTTTTGTATTATCTTTTTGTCTTCTATGTCCTGGATTTGGGCTTTTATTTTGGTGATCTGGATTCTTCTGCTGATATTAGGGTTTTTGTGGTCTTGCTTTTCCAGCTTCTTTAGGTGGCTTGTTAGGTTGTTAATTTCTGTTCCTTCCATTTTCCTCATGTGTGTTTGTAGGGATATAAATTCCCCTCTTATTACAACTTTTAAGACATCCCAGAGATTTTGGTAAGATGTTTCTTCATTTTCATTTGTTTCCAGGTATCTTTTGATCTCTGTTTTGATGTCATCATTGATCCAGGAGTTATTTAGCACCATATTGTTTAGTGTCCATGCCTTTGTGGGTTTTGGGGGGACTTTGTTTGTGTCAATGTTTATTTTTATCCCACTGTGGTCCAAGAAGGTGCATGGTAGAATTTCAGTCCTTTTAAATTTGCTTATACTTGATTTGTGTCCAATTATGTGGTCGATCTTAGAATATGTTCCATGCGGTGATGAGTAGAATGTGTATTCTGTGGTCTTTGGATGGAGTGTTCTGTAGGTATCAATTAAGTCCATTTGGTCCAGAGTCTCTTGAGGTTCCGGATCTCCTTGCTGATTTTTTGTCCGATGATCTGTCTAAGGTTGTGAGTGGTGTATTAAAGTCCCCAGTTATTATGGTGTTAGAGTCAATGTCTTTCTTTAGTTTTCCTAGAAGTTGCTTTATGAATGTTGGTGCACCTATGTTGGGTGCATATATGTTTAGGATAGATATTTCTTGTTGATGGAGTGAACCTTTTATCATTATGTAGTGGCCCTCTGTAACTTTTTAAATTTTTGATAGCTTAAATGGTATTTTGTCTGAAATTAGGATCACGACTCCTCCTTTCTTTTGTGTTCCATTTGCCTGAAAATTTGTTTCCCATCCTCTTACTTTGAGTCTGTGTATGTCCTTTCTAGTGAGATGGGTCTCTTGAAGGCAGTATATTGTTGCCTGGTGATATTTTATCCATTTTGTCATTCTATGTCTTTTCAGTGGTGCGTTTAGTCCATTCACATTCAGACTAATTATTGAAATGTGAGAGTTCGTCCCTATCATGGAGTTCTTATTGAGTTGTTGTTTTTCCACTTGGTTTTTTCTTTTTTCTTTTTTCTTTTGTCTTTCTTTTGGTTTTGGGGTTGGTTCGTGTATATTTTATTCTTTTCCCTGTACTCTTGTGAAGAACGTTGTTCTTTTTTCCTTTTCTTCTGTGTTTAGTACTTTCTTAAGTGTTTCATGTAGAGATGGTTTTGTGGCTGCATAAGTTCTTAGGGATTGGATATCTGGGAAAGATTTTAATTCTCCCTCACTGATGAAGCTTAGCTTGGCCGGGTAGGTTATTCTTGGTTGAAATTGTTTATCTTTTAGGACTTTGAAGATAGGGCTCCAAGCTCTACTAGCATGCAGGGTTTCTGCAGATAAATCTGCTGCTATTCTGATTGGTCTTCCATGGTAGGTGATCTGGCCTTTTTCTCTTGCTGCCTTTAGGATTTTTTCTTTTGTGCCTACTTTATTTAGGCGAATTATTATGTGTCTAGGAGTTGGTCTTCTCATTTGTTGTCTTGCGGGGGTTCTCTGAATCTCTTGTGTTTGAATTTTTGTATCACTGATTAGATAAGGAAAGTTTTCTTGAATGATCTCATGGAAAGTTTGTTCCAATGTGGTCTCTGTTTCTCTTTCTGCCTCAGGGAGTCTGATTATTCTTAGCTTAGGCCTCTTGAGGTAATCACTCATCTCTTGAAGGTTTTGTTCTGTCTTTTTTAGCTTATTTTCTGTGTTTTTAAGAGTTTGGGTTATTTCTATATTTTGGTCCTCAAGCTCTGGGATTCTTTCTTTTGCTTGGGTAATTCTGCTTTCCATGCTTATCAATTTGTTATTTCATTCACAATATTCTTTATTACTGTTATCTCAGATATCAGCTCCTTACTAGTTTCTTCTTGTGTCTCCTCAATTCTTTTTATTCTCTCCATTATTGTTTTGATATCTACATTTCCATTTTGAGACCCTTCATTCTGGGGACTTTTCATTGTTGGTATTCCAAAGTCAGTTTTCTCAGTGTCTGCTCTCCCAGGCGTCTGGGAGAGACCCATACTCTTCTTTTGGTTTTTCTTCATTTCTGTAGATATTTCTCCCTCTCCCCCTTTCCCTCCCCCTCTTCAATTCTGCTTTTGAGGGAAGTTGGGGTTGCTTTTATTTCTTTTCTGCAATGACCTGTTCTTCCTTATGAGGGTCTTCTGGCTTTGTTCACTTTTCCCTCTGCTTTACAGTCTGTCTATTCAGCAGTATGCAGTCTTGGTCCCTACATTTAAAAAGGGGGCATATAGAAGAGGAAAATAATGGAGGAAAGGGGGTGTCAATAGGGAGTTAGAAAGAGAGAAGCGTGAGAGGGAAAACAGATATACATACCAACTATCAGGTGAGAACGAGACACAGGGCTGGGAAGAGGTGAAGAAAGACACGTAAGAAAGATTCCCTAAAGAGTACTGATAGCTTCACAGAGATAGGGCAATAAAATCGAGAAACAGTGTAAGTCAGAAGGTAAACAACAAACGTGATCTAAACCAACAGTTACAATGAAAAATCATAAGTCAAAATAAGCGAAAAAGAGAAGTGCGAGAGGGATAACAGATATACATATCAGCTATCAGGTGAAAAACAGTCACAGGACCAGGAAGAAGTGAAGAAAACACGTAAGAAAGATTCCCTTAGGAGTACTGATAGCTACACAGAGACAGGTCAATAAAATCGAGAAACAGTGTAGATCAGAAGGTAAACAACAGACGTGATCTAAACTAACAGTTACAATGATGAAATCATAAGTCAAAATCAGTGAAAGAGAGAAGTGCGAGAGGGAAAACAGATATACATACCAACTATCAGGTGAGAGAGAGACACAGGGCTGGGAAGAAGTGAAAAAAGACAGGTAAGAAAGATTCCCTAAAGAATACTGATAGCTACACAGAGACAGGCCAAAAAAATCAAGAAACAGTAGAAGTCAGAAGGTAAACACCAAACGTAATCTAGACCAACAGTTTCAATGATAAAATCATAAGTCAAAATAAGCGATCAGACTAGAGTCACTTCTGTGATCTCAGATTCCAGCCTCTCCCTTTTGTTTTTTGTTGCAGCATAGGGGTGGGGTTTTGTCTCCTGTTTCGCGCTGTTGCCTTAGGAACTGAGGTAAAGTTTGTTGATAGGTGGGCGGGGCAATGGAAGTCTCTGCCTGGAGAATAGCAAGGTAGTTTACCCAGATCTGTTTTTCTCGACAGATCTTGTCTGGGTCCCCTGGCTTGAGGTCTCGCACTGAGTGCCTCAGTCTGGGTGGGCCCAGAGTTCCAGAGCTCCAAAGCTCCAAAGGGCAGGCAGTGGGTGGCGAGAGTGGCTCTGGGCCCCCCACAAGGTACTTCAGCCAAGAATGGGACCGATATCTCTGAGGGGCGGGCACCCAGAGCCTCCCTGTGTGACTGGCGGTGCCGGGTGCCGGGCTGGAGACAATGCAGCTAGGGAGAGAACCAGAGGGAGCAGGAACCCAAAGCTTCCCTGCGCTGCAAAATCTGGCCTTAGGAAATGAGGTAACGTTTGTTGCTAGGTGGGCGGGGCAATGGAAATCTCTGCCTGGAGAATGGTGAGGCAGTTTAAGCAGATCTGTTTTTCTCCACTTGTCTGGGTCCTCTGGCTTGGGGTCTCACACTGAGTGCCTCAGCCAGGGAGGACCCGGAGTTCCAGAGCTCCAAAGTTCCAAAGGGCAGGCTGTAAGTGGCGAGAGTGGGGCTGGGACCCTACAGAGTACTTCAGCCAGTAATGGAACCGGTGTCTCTGAGGGGCGGGCGCTCAGAGCCTCCCTGTGTGACTGGCGGTGCTGGGTGCCGGGCTAGAGACAATGCAGCCGGGGAGAGAGCCGGAGGGAGCAGGGACCCAAAACTTCCCCGCACGCTGCAATACCTGGCCTTAGGAAATGAGGTAAAGTTTGTTGATTAGTGGGCAGGGCAATGGAAGTCTCTGCCTGGAGAATGGCAAGGCAGTTTAAGCAGATCTGTTTTTCTCCGCTTGTCTGGGTCCTCTGGTTTGGGGTCTCACGCTGAGTGCCTCAGCCAGGGTGGACCCGGAGTTCCAGAGCTCCAAAGTTCCAAAGGGCAGGCTGTAAGTGGTAAGAGTGGCACTGGGACCCTACAGAGTACTTCAGCCAGAAATGGAACTGGCGTCTCTGAGGGGCGGGTGCCCAGAGCCTCCCTGTGTGACCGGCGGCTTGGTGCCGGGTGCCCGGGTTGGCGACAATGCAGCCGGGGAGGGATCTGGAGGGGGCTGGGACTGGAGACTTCCACACACGAGTAGAACGGCAGCAGTGGGGGGGGGCGCAATATCTGGCCTTGCATGGGACTGAAGTTCCCGGGCCTGACCCCAGCGTGGTTAGTGGTGGGCTGGGGGATGGGGGTAGCCAAGTAATAGCCTTTTTGGGAACTCACTTTCAGAGAATCTCACCAGTTCACCTATGCCATCGCCATCTTGCCCCGTCCCTCTAGATGATACTCTTAAGTCTTCATTTATCATGACTGTCCAGTGTCTAGCCCTCCTATGAGATGGCTGTTAGAGTAATTGGGTCTACTTCAAATTGTGTGCTCCAATTACTGGCCCACCTCTGTGAAAAATGTCCCAGTCACTGAACCTATTTTCCGATCAGTGCCCCAGTGATAAGCTTTCATCTGTGATTATTGCACTAGTGACAGGGTCTTCTACATAATGGGTACATCATTGACTAGCCATCCTCCATTATGGTTCCACTCAATGGCTGAGTCTCCTCAGTGGCATCTGCCCTAATGACTGACCCTCCTCAATAATGGTTGCCCTAGTGACATTAGTGACTATCCCTCCTCTTTTTATGATGTCCCAGTAACTGGTGCTCCTTTATAATGGGTTGTCCAGAGACTAGCTCCTCATTGTGGTGAATATCCCATGTACTGGGCCTCTTCAAAAATGG
>NW_007252735.1:0-659 GCF_000164805.1 Carlito syrichta
TTCTCCCCGAAGAATGCAAAAGGGTCTGGGAACAGGCAAGAACGTATGCAGATGAGGTCCACCAGACCTCCCTGACACATCCCCTTGGGGCAGTATCAAATGCTAGCAGCAGTAGCAGTCCCAGACCAAGACCCTGAGTGGGATTATAATTCCCCGAATGGCCTCCGGGCCAGAGATCAATTTTCCACCTGTCTCCTCTCCGGGTGAAGGAGGGCAGCGCAAAAGGCTATTAACTTTGAAAGCTGCAGGAAATAATCCAGGAAAAGAATGAAGACCCTTCCTCCTTCCTCAGTCGCCTCACAAAAGCCCTCCAACAGTTTACTAATTTGGACCCTGAATCTCCAGATGAATGACAACTCCTTATGACTTATTTTTTCTCTCAAAGTTATCTGGACGTTAGGTCCAAATTAAAAAGGCTAGATCAAGGGCCCCTTACACCCCAAAATGAGGTTTTGGCTACCACCTTTAAGGTGTACCACAACCGAGATGAAAAGGCTAAGCGACAAAAATATCAAATGCTAGCTCAGGCTCTCTGTGGGACAGACACAGGCCCCCATAACAGTAAAGGAGGCGTCCAAACCAAACGTGACCCACCAGGACCCTGTTTCAAGTGCAGCAAGGAGGGACATTGGGCACGAGTCTGCCCTAACCCCAAACCT
>NW_007252735.1:1999-2716 GCF_000164805.1 Carlito syrichta
TTACACTCCTATCACTCTCAAAATCCACTCTACTTCAATATGTAGATGATCTCCTCTTATTCAGCCCTTCTCTTACAGACTTTCACAATGACACGGCCCTACTCCTTAACTTTCTAGCAGAAAAGGGATACCGAGCCTCCCCCCAAAAGGTTCAATTGTCCAAAACACAGGTCACCTACCTTGGGGTTGCCATCTCACACCAACAAAAGGCCATAACAACCAACCGTAAAGCCATTATTTAATCCCTCCAAACACCAAAGACAAAGGAGGAAATCCAGTCATTTTTGGGATTAGCGGGCTACTTCCGAGCCTGGATCCCCAATTTTGCCCTTCTCGCCAAGCCACTCTACAACCTTGCTAAGGGCGACCCAAAGGAACACTTACTCTCCCTCTCAGCCATTAAACAGCCTTTTACTGCCCTCCAACAAGCTCTCCTCCAGGCCTCTGCCCTACGACTACCCGATATCCTCCGGCACTTCACCCTATATGTCCACGAAAATAAGGGTGCAGCCTTAGGAGTCCTAGGTCAATTTAGCAGACAAACGTTTGCCCCTGCAGCCTATCTTTCAAAACAACTCGACCACACAGTCCAGGGATGGGCCCCGTGCCTGCGGGCTCTATCAGCCGCCCACTTACTGGTGTGCGAATCAAAAAAACTCACATTTGGAGCACCTATCACTGTAACTTCCTCCCATCATCTACATCACCTCCTAGGAT
>NW_007252736.1:0-4127 GCF_000164805.1 Carlito syrichta
CATCCACGTCCTTGTTTGCTTTTCCAAGCTCCTCTTCCTTGTCATCAACATCTTTGGTCACCTCTCCAGCCTCCCCCGCCTTCTCATCAACACCCTCCCCCAAGTCTCCGGGCTCCAACTTGTAATCAAGACACCAGTTCACCTCTCCAGGTTCTTCCTTCTTGTCATCTACACCATCTTCCGCCACTCCATGCATCCCCTCCATCTCATCAACGCACTAAACCCCCTATCTAGGCCCCTCCTTCTTGTCATCAAGACCCTTGTCTGCCTCTCGAGACTCCTCCTCCTTGTCTTCAATGCCCTTGGTAACCTCTCCAGGCTCCTCCTCTTTGTCACCAAGACACTGGTTCACCTCTCCAGGCTCCTCCTTCTTGTCATCAATGCCCTTGGCTGCCTATCCAGGCTCCTCCTGCTTGTCATCAATGCCCTTGCCTGCCTCTAGAGGATCTTCCTCCATGTCATTAACATCCGTGGCTGCCTCATCAGGCTCCACCTCCTTCTCATCAATGCTGTTGGCCACCTCTCCAGGTTCTTCCTCCTTCTCATCAATGCTGTAGGCCTCCTCTCCAGGCTCCTCCAATTTCTAACCAATGCCCTTGGCTACCTCTCCAGACTTCTCCTCCTTGTCATCAAGATCCCGGTTCACCACTACAGGCTCCTCCTTCTTGTCATCAACACCCTTGGCTACCTCTCCAGGCAACTCCTCCTTGTCATCAAGACTCTGGTTAGCCTTTCCAGGCTCCTCCTTCTTCCACCAATGCCCTTGACAACCCCTACAGGCTTCTCCTCCTTGTCATCAAGAACCCGGTCCACCTCTCCAGGCTCCTTTTTGTCATCAACACACTTGGCTACATCTCCAGGCTCCCCTTCGTCATCAAGACTCTTGTCCCCCTCTCCAAGCACCTCCTCCTTGTCATCAACACCCTTGTTGTGCTCTGCAGCCTCCTCCTCCTTGCCATCAATGCCCTTATCCTCCTCTCCAGTCTCCTCCCCCTTGTCATCAACACCCTAGGCCATCTCTCCAGGCTCAACCTCCTTGTCATAAACACCTCTGTTAGCCTCTCCAGTCTCCTCCTCCTTGTCATCAATACCCTTATCCTCCTCTCTAGGCTCTTCCTCCTGGTCATCAATGCCCTTCTCCTGCTCTCCAGGCTCCTGCTGCTTGTGATCAACGCCCTCGGCCACCACTCCAGTCTCCTGCTTGACATCAATGCCCCCGGTTCCCTCTTCAGGGTCCTCTTTCTTGTCAACCATGCCCTCATCCACCTCTCCAGGCTCCCCCTCCTTATCATCAACACCCTCGACTGACTCTCTAGGCTCCCTCTCCTTGTCATTAACGTCCTTGGTTGCCTCTCCAGGAGCCTCCTCCTTGACTTCAACACCCTCGACCATCAATTCAGGTCCCTCCTCCTTATCATCAAAACACTTGTCCTTCTCTCCAGTCTCCTCCTTCTGGTCATCAATGCACTTGTCCTCCTCTCCAGTCTCCCTGTCCTTGTAATTAACACCCTTGACCAATTCTCCAGGCTCCTCCTCCTTGTTTTCAAAGCCTTTGGCCACCTCTCCAGGCTCCTCCTCCTTATCATCAACACCCTTGACTGCTTCTTCAGGCTCCTCCTCCTTCTCACCAATGCCCTTGGCTACCTCCACAGACTATTCCTCCTTATCATCAAGACTCCAGTCCACTTCTCCAGGCTCCTCTTTCTTGTCATCAACACCCTTGGCTACCTCTCAGGCTCCTCCTCCTTGTTATCAAGACTCTGGATAGCTTTTCCAGGCTCCTCCTCCTTCTCACCAACGCCCTTGACTACTAATCTAGGCTTCTTCTCCTTGTCATCAAGACCCTGGTCCACCTCTCCAGGCTCATTTTTGTCATTGACACCCTGGACTACATCACCAGGTTCCTCTTCTTTGTCATCAAGATGCTTGTCCTCCTCTCCAAGCTCCTCCTCCTTGTCATCAACGCCCTTGTCGTGCTCTGCAGCCTCCTCCTCCTTGTCATCAATGCCATTGTCCTTCTCCTAGGCTCCTCTTCCTTGAAGTCAATGCCCTTGTGCCCATCTCCAGTCTCCTCCTCCTTGTCATCAATACCCTAGCCCATCTCTCCAGGTTCAAGCTCTTTGTCATCAACGCCCTTGTTAGCCTCGCCATCCTCCTCCTCCTTGTCATCAATGCCCTTGTCCTTCTCTCCAGGCTCTTCCTCCTGGTCATCAATGCCCTTCTCCTGCTCTCCAGGCTCCCGCTCCTTGTTATCAATGCCCTCGACCACCTCTCCAGACTCCTCCTGCTTGACATCAATGTCCTCGCTGCCTCTCAAGGCTCCTCGTTCATGTCAACAATGCCCTCATCCACCTCTCCAGGCTCCCCCTCCTTGTCATTAATGCCCTTGGCCAACTCTCCAGGATCCCCATCCTTGATTTCAACGCCCTCGGCCATCTCTCCAGGCCCCTCCTCATCATCATTAACACCCTTGTCCTTCTCTCCAGTCTCCTCCTCCTGGTCATCAATGCACATGTACTCCTCTCCAGGCTCCCTGTCCTTGTCATCAACACCCTTTACCGCTTCTCCAGGCTCCTCCTCCTTGTCTTCAATGCCTTTGGCCAGCACTCCAGGATCCTTCTCCTCGTCATCAACACCCTTGACTGATTTCCAGGCTCCTCCTCCTTGTCGTCAATGCCCTCGGCTGCCTCTCCAGGCTCCTCCTCCTTGTCATCAACACGCTCATCCACCTCTCCAAGCTCCTTCTCCTTGTCAACCCCCTTGGCCACAACTCCTGGCTCCTTCTCCTTGTCATAAACGCCCTTGACTGCCTCTCCAGATTCCTCCTCCTTGTCATCAACGCTATTTGCCACCTCTCCAGGCTCCCCCTCCTTATCTTCAATGCCTTCAGCTGCCCCTCCAGGCTCCTCCTCCTCATTATCAATGCACTTGTCCTTCTCTCCAGGTTCCTCCTCCTGGTCATCAACACACTTGTCCTCCTCTCCAGGCACCTCCATCTTGTCATGAAGATGCTTGTGTGCCTCTCCATGCTCCTCCTTGTCATCAACAGCCTCAGGTGACTATCCAGACTTCTCCTTTTTGTCATCAACACCCACTGTTGCCTCTCCTGGCTCCTCTTCATTGTCATCAAGACCCTTGTCCACCTCTCCAGGCTCCACCTACTTGTCATCAATGCCCTTGTTTCCTCCTCCCACCTCCTCCTCCTTGTCATCAAGCCCCTTGTCCTCCTCTCCAGGCTCCTCCTCCTTCTCATCAATGCCTTCAGCCCCCTCTCCAGGTTCCACCTTCTTGTCATCATGACCCTTGTCTGCCTCTCCAGCTTCCTCCTCCTTGTCATCAAGCCCCTTGTCCCCCTCTCCAGGCTCCTCTTCCTTGTCACAAACACCCTTGGCAGCCTCTCCAGGCTCCTCCTCCTTGTCCTCAATGTCTTTGGCAGCCTCTCCATCCTCCCCCTCCTTCTCATCAACATTCTCGGCCCCTTCTCCAGGCTCCTCCTCCTTGTCTTCAATGTCCTTGGCAACCTCTCCAGGCTCCTCCTCCATGTAATCAAGACACTGGTTCACCTCTTCCGGATCCTCCTTCTTGTCATCAATGCCCTTGGCTGCCTCTCCAGGATCCTCCTCCTTGTCATCAACATCCTCGGCTGCCTCACCAGGCTCCTCCCCCTTCTCATCAATGCTGTAGTCCACCTCTCCAGGTTCCTCCTCCTTCTCATCAATGCTGTTTGCTGGCGCTCCAGGCTCCTCCTCCTTCTTGCCAACGCCCTTGGCTACCTCTACAGACTTCTCCTCCTTGCAATCAAGACCCCAATCCTCCTCTCCAGGCTCCTCCTTCTTGTCATCAACACCCTCGTCTACCTCTCTAGGCTCCTCCTCCTTGTCATCAAGACTCTGGTTAGCCTTTCTAGGCTCCTCCTTCTCACCAACGCCCTTTGCTACCTCTCCAGGCTTTGCCTCCTTGTCATCATGACCTCCATCCACCTCTCCAGTCTCCTTTTGTCATCAACACCCTTGGATACATCCACAGGCTCCTACTCCTTGTCATCAAGACTCTTGTCATCCTCTCCGAGGTCCTCCTCCTTGTCATCAACGCCCTTGTCATGCTCTGCAGCCTCCTCCTCCTTGTCA
>NW_007252736.1:5271-5862 GCF_000164805.1 Carlito syrichta
CCTTTCCAGCTTCCTCCTCCTTGCCATCAAGACCCTTGTCCTCCTCTCCAGGCCCCTCCTTCTTGTATCAACGCCCTCAGCTGCCTCTACAGTCTCCACCTCCTTGTCATCAACGCCCTTGTTTGCCTTTCCAGGCTCCTCCTCCTTGTCTTCAATGCCTTTGACCACCTCTCCAGCCCCCACTCCTCATCAACACCCTCAGCCAAGTCTCCAGGCTCCACCTTATTGTCGTCAAGATCCCGGTCCACCTCTCCAGGCTTCTCCTTCTTGTCATCTACACCTTTGGTTGCCTCTCCAGGCTCCCCCTCCTTCTAATCAAAGCCCTCAACCACCTTCTCACCTCCTCCTTCTTGTCATCAAGACCCTTGCCCGCCTCTCGAGTCTCCTACTCCTTGTCTTCAATGCCTTTGGCCACCTCTCCAGGCTTCTCCTCCTTGTCGTCAAGACACTGGTTCACCTCTCCAGGCTGTTCCTTCTTGTCATCCATGCCCTTGGCTGCCTCTCCAGGCTCCTCCTCGTCATCAAGACTCTGGCTAGCCTTTCCAGGCTCCTCCTTCTTCTCACCAACACCCTTGTCTAATTCTCCATGCT
>NW_007252737.1:0-8832 GCF_000164805.1 Carlito syrichta
TGCGTTCACAATATAGTTGAGATTTACCTTGTTGTGGCATGGATTGGTGCTTTCTTCATCCCATTGCTGTGTGGTATGGATATGCTGAGGTTTATTTGTCCATCCTACTGTTAATGGACACAGGTTATTTTCATTTCTTGGCAACTGCAAAAAACCTGCTGGGCATGGTCTTGTACTTGTCTTTTGGTAAAAAGATGTATGAGTTTCTTTTGGGGACCTATCTAGGAATTGCTGTGTCATAAGGGATACTGTGCTCAAGTCTAGTAGATACTGCCAAGCAGTTTTCCAAAATGGTTTTACCTGGTTATGTGTTCATAACAATTCAGGTTGCTCCACATCCTTGCTAGGGCTTGTTTGGTTTTTTTTTTCCTTCATTTTAACCATTGTGGTGGGTGTCTTGTGGTGGTATGTAATAGTGTCTCGTTGTTTTTAATTTTCATTTCCCTGATGACTACAGTTGAGCTCCTTTTCAAATGCACATTCATTATAAAGGTGAAATGTGTCCATTGGAATTTTAGTGGGTGGACAGTATGCACCCACCTCTCCTGCCACTGGGGAACTTAGGTAGGAAAGTTTGCCTTAGAGCCCACCAAACTGTGCCTTCTCACCTTTGTTAGTACTTGTCATGATGATGTAAGCCCAACATGCTATGCTGGGAAGGGACCTGGGAGGAAGTCTACACCCAAAATGCTCCAGATCTGAAACTTGTATGTGGAATTTATCAAGTGCTAACTGCCTCCTTTCGCCTGTAGGTCCTCTGGCAGGATTTAGTTTGACAGAAAACAGATCCTTGAGTTTGGAGCCCTCTGCTGTACACTTAAGTTGACATTGAGCCAAGTGGATTGACTTAGGGTGAAAGGAATATTCCCACTTTCCCTGGAATTCCATTATTGGCCTAGCTTCTATGCTGTAATCTTGATTCCTTGGCTTCTCCTGCTTCCGGAGAAAGCTTCGTGTGATAAGTTAGGCCGTGAGGCCTTGTGCACTAACAAATGTCTTTCCCCCTTCAATTCCAGGTGTGTGTTTGTCATGGGAGTTTCTGATTCGGGGAGTGTATTGCTTGGAGGCCAGGGGATGTGTTACTGTGGCATGTGGGGACCGGCATAGAAACTGTCAGGGGAAACTTAGGGTAAGGAACATTGGGTCTTCTGGTGAAGAGGGTGTCTTGAGCCTGGGTCAAAGAGCAAGTGAGAAGCAGAGAGGGCTCCTGACTGGTGTTCAACTGCTCTTCCCTCTGTGCCTTTGTTTCCCAAACTGCATTATATGAAGCACAAATGTCACTCCAGAAGTAAAGCCCCCTAGTCAGGTGTAATTAAGACATTCTGATGGAACAGATTATTTAAAACTGCGCAGTTGAGCATTATGAATCTGTAAGAGATGAATGGGCCATGAAGTGTCCTTGAAATGGGTCTGACTATTGCACCTTTTTTACTTAATTTTTTTGCCTTGGTCACCTGATAGCACCTCACGGTAGGCCTGATATTTAAGTGGCTGGATCTGTTGGGAACTGGCCACAGAGGCCCACTCTGCGTTAGGAATCAGGGAGGGCTGTTGACCCCAAGACCACTAGGATGCTTTTGGGAGCTGTAGACCCCATTTCCTCCCCCTTTCTACTTAGCACTATAACCAGAAAAAGCTCCTGTAAGCTCAACATAAAAACTCTGAGACCAGGACGAGACAAGCTAACTTTAGAAGCTCATTGTTCCCATTCTTCCACAAACTGCAGTTTTGGCTTTCACACAACTTAGAGTTCAAACTCGAGTCACATCTAAGAGCCTTAGTATTGGTCACAGGCTTCTGGGTCATGATTTTAGGATTTATTGAAGTTGAGTAAGGTGTAAATTGTAGAATATAGTTTTAGAAATATAAGTTTAAACAGCCATTTCATTGAAAGAATGCGGCTAGGTTACTTGCAGGTAGCCCACTGTGAACTTTGGACTGGGCCACATTCCTAACATTCTGGGATGGGCCGCTTTAGGTTGTAAAGTAAGTATTTAAGTTTTGATGGAATCGTTTAACTTGGTATTAGTATAAATCAGCATAGGATGAAAAGGGTTTATAGGATAGGTCAGTCATGGATTAAGGTTAGTGTCTGTTATGGGATTTTCTTCCTCATACCTGAAAGAACATCTGGTGGGTGGGGGATGCCCATCACACACCTGGCTTTGTGTTCATGTGAAAGGCATGTGAGTATAAAAGCCCACTGTTAACACTCAATAAAGGACGTCTTCTGCTCAAATCTGAACACTTGTCCAAGTATCTCTCTCTCTCTCACTTTCTCTCTCTCTCTCTCTCTCTCTCTCTCACAATCACCGACACTGTCTCTGCCTTCAAGAATCTCTGAACTCTGCTGGACCGGGACCCTGGCATGGATCCAGGCCTACTCTGTGAGCTTATATCCTTGGAAATCGTTGGAAGAGGATTTCTCAGTTGTAGTCCAGTGTGCTGTGAAGTAGCGAGCATGTCTGGTTTCTGTGACTCTGCTCATGTGGAAAGCTGCAGTGGGTTATACAAAACTGAACACATGGACCAGTAGTTCCCAGAGTTTGGATCTCATGAATCAGAAAAAATGATAAAGCAGACTGACACTAAGAATCCCAGCCACTGATGCAGGGTTGCCAATTTTTTTTTTTTTTGTCAAGATAAATTAGCCCTAAACAAAAAACCCAACGGCCATTTACTATCCACATTCTTTTTCATAAAAGAGAAGATATTTTAACAAGGACATAGTCTCAGCATAAAGAGTAGTCCTTCACATATAAAGACAGGTGGCATCTTTACAGACATAAAAGGGATATTTTAAACATATGTCTAATGAAGAGATATTACCAGAATATTATTTTATGGTATCATCTTGTATATTTTTAAATGCCAGGATTTTTAATTCAGTTTATTTTAGTGTAACACAAAGTGAAGCATGGATGTCCCAACTGTTTGTATCACAACTGGTGTCAAGCTGCTCGCTTAATGGGACTTCATTGATGGGTAATATTCTGAAGAATTGAGAGAAGCCAACGTGAGCAGCTTCTGCCTGCTTATCTGGCTTTCCCGAAGGAGCGGGAAGGCAGGAGCAGTGGTTCGGGCATCCTGCCTGGAAGATGCTGGGTGGAGCCAGCAAGTCACACCTGCTGACAACTCGACATGAGGAGAGGCTGTGGCCAACTTGGGGAATTGTCTCATCTAGACCCTTTGTTCATTTCTAGGAATTTGCCAGCCCCTGGCTCTGCTGTGGCAGGGACAGTAAGGGGACAGGAATGGGTACCCCAACAAGTTCTGTGTTCAGAGAAGCGTTAGGGGGCCTCCCTGAATGGCTGCTGTGTTTCCCCCTCCCTCCCCTTCGGCCTTTCCTCGCCTTCCCCCTATTTCTTCCTTTATGCTGCTGAGGTGATCTGTGCCTCTCCAGTGGCTGGTGCCCCTTAGTCTCAGGGAGTCTGGGCCTGGAGGGACCGTCCGTTGCTGCCACCTCAAGTGCTCATCATTGAGCTCAGTTTCCATTCAGTCTCTGCAGCCAGGACGAGGATCTTGGCTTCCTCTGAGTGTTTTCCCTTAGCAGTGAATGAGCTCTGCCTCTGGCTAAAGACGGCTCTTTGGCATGTCTTTTGCAATTACAAAGGGGGGAAAAAAGGAAACATCCTGCCAACCCTTCTTTCTTGTTGCCCTCCCAGCTGTGGTTTTATTCAGTTTTTCAAGTAATGAGATCCTCCAAGAGATGTCAGTGGAGGGCTAACAGGGGTTATCCTTGAGGCCTTCTTGGATTCAGATTGCAATTTGCAGTCAGACCTGCTGAATCAAAGCCCAGCCCTTCTGATCATTGCAAAGCATGGCATGCCCTGGCCTCTGATGTGCATTTACTGGTAGTTACACATTGCCACTGACATTTCTTTCAAAATGGGGTGGTGGTGGCAGGAAGGAATGCCAAGAGCTGGAAATCGTTGGCCAGGGCCCTGGGTCTGTGCTCCTCCTGTAAGGGATGAAAGCATGTCTCTCTCAGAGCTGAACTGAATGCCACAACTGGTTTACAGGGTGCTTGGACTTCATGTCCTGTGTTCCTCTCTCCCCTTTGGCACCCACTTTGTTGAATCTGAGAGCCCATGGCCTTTCTTGGGGGACACTGTGTCGTGTGGGTGGGAAGTAGGACTCACACACGCCAAGACTCAGGCTTGCTTGGCCATCACTATGTGGTGTTGGGCTGAGACAGGTGCACCTTCTATGGGCTGCAGCCCTCAGTGTTCCTAGAGATGAGGTTATTAATGTTTCAGCAGAAGGGTTAAATGGCGATAGGTGGTGATGTTCAGAAAAGTCAGCCCCTTTCTTTAACCTGCTATGAAGAAAGGAAATGACAGACTAATTTACATGTGGGGTTAGTGCTACTACTCCTGTGTATGAACCTTCTTTGGAGATGTTTAAACTCGGATTCTAGCTGGGTATGGTAGTCCATGCCGGTAATCCCAGCACTTTGGGAGACTGAGGCAAGAGGATTGCCTGAGCCCATAGGTTCAAGACCAGCCTGGGCAACATGGCAAGACCTTGTCTGTACAATAAATGTAAAAAAAAAAATAGCTGGGTGTGGTGGCACATGACTATAGTACCAGCTACTTGGGAGGATGAAGTGGAGGGATCAGTTGAGGCTGCGGTGTCTATGAACATACCACTGCACTCCAACCTGGGTGACAGAATGAGGCTCTGACTCTAAATAAATAAATAAATAAATAGATAAATAAATAACTCTGATTCTTCAGTGTCTTGGCAGACACCCAAATACCTTTTTCCCTTCTCCATCCTGTCTTTCTTCTGTGAAGTCTCTTCCAGACCCACGGAATCCATAGAGACCTCTCTTCCCCCCGAACCTTGGCACTGGAAGAAGGACAGTGCAGTGTTCTCATTCCCTTCAGGAGTGAAGCACCTGTAAACACATGGCTGTTCTAGCTCAGATGGAGTCCCCTGCAAATATTTGAGCACCTGTCACATACCAGGCACTGCTCTTGGCACTGGAGAGTAACAGGAGCAAAACAGGTATCAGACCTCCTGGAGCATGAGCCAGGCAAGAGATGAACCTGACCATTTCAGATTTTTTTTTAAAAAATCTGATAATGGGCATGGTGGAGAGTGGTGAGCTTTCCTGTGCTTAGATGAGTTGGTCAGGAAAAGCTCTTTAGGAAGGTGATATTTGAGCCTGACAAAGAGGTGCCATGTGAGAATCCCTGGGTACAAGATGGCGGGGGGAGGAAGGTGGCAGATTCAAAGGTCCTAAGGAAGGAAGGCCCTAAGGAAGGAAGAAAAGACTGCACACTGCTAGCTAGAGTGCAGTGTGCTAACTGGAGGGAAACAAGATTGCAGGATTTGAGAACCTCTTCCAGGAGTTCACATTTTGTTAATGCAGTGGAAGATATTAAGCAGGAAAGTGACATGATCTGATGGGTCCTTTCAAAAAGACCCTCTGGCTGCTCTTTAGGGAAGACATGGTTTGTGGGAGTCGCAAGCAGATAGCAAAGACCAGGTAAGAAGAGGTGTCGGGGCAGGCGAGAGAGGTTGGGCCAGGCAGGGTGAATGGGAAAGCATCAGACTCAGGATGTCTTTTGGAGGTCAAGCTCCTGGGCCTCACTCATAGATTGGGTGTGGGTATGAAGGCAGAAGAACTGGGATCACTTCTAGGCTTTGGCCCAAGCACCCAAGTAGTGTGAGGTGGGAAAGACTAGGAAACAGACAGGTGAGGGGTAGGAAGGGATTCAGGCGTTTGGTTTTGGCTTTTTAATTTTCTTTTCTTTTTTTTTTTAGTTGGAGTCTCACTCTGTCACCCAGGCTGGAGTACAGTGGCTGCTCCCGGCCACCGCAGCCTCGACCTGCTGGGCTCTGGCGATCCTTCCGCCTCAGCCTTCCAAGTAGCTGGAACTACAGGCGTGCGCTACCATGCCCAGCTAATTTTTTAAAAATTTATTGTAGAGATGAGGTCTCACCAAGTTGCCCAGGTGGCTCTCGAACCCGCAGGCTCAGGCAGTCCACTCACCTCAGCCTCCCAAGGCACGGGATTACAGGCTGAGTCACCGAGCCCGGCTGACTTTTTAATTTTCAGTCTGCATATTAGATACCCAAATAAAGGTATTGTTAGGGTCATCTCGGTGGAACCTCCAAAAATGTTAGGGTCATGCTCTCTCAGCGGGGCCTCCAGAATATTAGGTCAGGCCCACTGGGGGTGTGAGTGTCTGGTGTGCTCTCCGATGCCACGTGAAAGATGCAAAGAATTGCACAGAAGTTAGATTAGAGAATTCAGTTTATTTAGAAAGTAAATGAGAGAGAGAGAAAGAAGAGATTCACCTCCCCAAGGCAGGGGAGGGGGCCAAAGCCAGGAAGCATGGCGACAGCCATAGCTCAAGGAGCAGTTGACCATACCAGAGTCTAGCAAGGTAATGGCGGCGATGTTCTGGCCATGGCTGCTCAAAGTTGAGTCCTTTTAACCTTTTCCCTTGAATGGGGGAAGGCCATGGGGTGATTAGATGGAAGTCTCCTTCACGAAGGGGCAGGTACTGAGGTCAGGTGATGGACAGCAGGCAGATGGGTGGGTTAGTCAGTGAGGTCGCCAGACGTTAGTATTTCCTGCCCTCGGGTGGTGGGCTAGATGGGCGGAGACAAGGGGAGGGGATTTTCCTGCAAGAGACTTTATCAGACAATTGCAATCCACAAACTCCTTGAACAAAAGCTGGTCTATTATCATTTCTATGGCTCTGTCCTTGTCTTGCATCTGATGGAGATTTGCCAAGGGGGCCTGGGGTAGGCTGCCAGCTTGGCTTGCCGTAGGATGTCTGAACGCTTCCTAAAACCTGCCTATTGGACATTTATCTGTCTATGTCTAACCTGTGCTAGATTCAAAGCATGTCAGGGGTAAAATCTAAGTAAAAATGACTTTGCTGAGGTAAAGACTATGCTAAACTAAGTTTATTCTGGGTTTCTATAGGTACCTCCTTTCAGGAGCAGAGTTGTATAGTTGGGTCTAGATCTCAGAGTTAGCAGCCAATGTGGCTGAACAAGATCCCATGTGAATTATGTTGTATGCATAGGAGGTGGGTGGAGGGCTAGGTAAGAAGTGCCCGGAGGAGTGCAGCCAGGGAGCTGACCACCAGGAGTGTGGTTGGGAAGTTAAGCTGTCTTGGAAATCTTACTCTCAAGAAGCTTTTATGTGGAGGAAGATTATTCTCGATTGACTTTGGATTAATTCACTTGCTCAACTTCCTTGGCTTTTCTCATCCTGCCAGTTCCATCTGGGTGCAGAGTTTCGTTGAGTGATTAAATTGATATAAATTATTCGCTGGTGCCTTGTCATGGTTTTTAATGTTTTATTCTGCCTTCTGGGCCCCATTACATGGTACTGGGCTTCAGTAGTAGTGCCAGGATTGGCAGTGATAACAGTTAGTGTTTGTATGATGTTCAAACATTCTAAACGTACTTTCTTTTATGACAACTCCTCATAGACTTCCTTGGGCTTCTCCTGTATGAAGGACTAGGTGAGAGTGTCTTAGCTAGGACTAAATACTTGGCTGTGGTGTGACTCCACAAATCCCTGCCTTCAGCCAGCAGATGGCCTTACTGCTGGGCGCTCTTGTATACTCCAGCCTGGAGCATCAGCCCTGGTTGGGTCAAGTTCTCTGTTGGTATGTCCTCCTTGACTCATAGCTGGTAGGAGCTCCCCTTCAGCACCTTTCAGGGCTGGTGCCACTCACTAAATTTAGTTGTGTACTGATTTCCCATAACTGTGAGTTCTGCCACTTTTTTTTTTTTTGAATCGGGTTCTCACTCTGTTGACCAGGCTGGAGTGTAGTGGCACCCTCACGGCCACTGCAGCCTTGACCTGCTGGGCTCAGGCCATCCTTCTGCATCAGCTTTTCAAGCAGCTGGAACTATAGGTGCACCACCACACCCAGCTCTGCCACTTACTCTTAATTGATGGTTGATGTTGCCTATTTTTATGCTTTGTCTACTAAACTCTGCAGTTACCTCCCCAGTGGCAGGCACTTGTGTTAGAATGTACCAGAGTGCCTGGCAGTGTGATTGCAGGCCTGCATGAGGTATTTAGCGTTTGAGTAGAATGACTCTTTTGAAGCCCTTGTGAGGTAGGATAGGCGGCTCCTACAAATGAGGAAACAGAGGCAGGACCTGGACTAGCAGTTTATTCCGGGTCACAGAGCAGTGAGCATTGGATCTGGGGCCGGCATCCACACCACCAGCTTCCATTCCTAGCTTTCCCCAGACTGCACTCTCTGAACACAAAACCATTCCTCTTTTGCTCTTTTCTCTCCTGCACAAATGGGGCTCTCTCCCCAGCTGAAGGGACTCCACAGTCTCTGGATTGGATCCCTGCGGCTTGAAAGACCTCAGCTACACTGTGGCCTCTTTCCCCGGTCCTCACAATCAGAGGCAAATGTTAGGGACTGTTTTGCTTTTCTTTTTTTCTTTTTAAAATGGCTTCTGGTTATGTGAGTTACGAATGTTCTCCTCAAACTTTTTGCCTAGGTGGCTACAGAGCAGCCCATCTCCATAGTGTCAGTTCCCACAGAGCTGAGATCAGTGTTTCTGGAGCCCATGGAGAGCTTCCAAGGGGAGTCCCTGCAGCACTGACAGGGCCTGCTACTGTCAAGGAAACCTTGATGACTGCTAACTCCTGTGTCCCTTTTTTTTTTTAAACTTGGAGTCTCACTCTCTTGCTGGAGTACACTGGCATGCTTGTGGCCACCGCAGCCTTGATCTGCTGGACTCAGACAATCCTTTCACCTCAGTTGGAACTACAGGCACGTGCCACCATGTCCAGCTAATTTTTGTGGTTATTGTATAGGCGAGGTCTCG
>NW_007252738.1:0-30350 GCF_000164805.1 Carlito syrichta
TCGAAAAGAAGGGTCTTCAGAAGCGACACTTGACTGTTTGGAGAGATCATCGTAAGCTTGAGAAGTGACATTTCCGAGGATTTAGAGTCCGTCGGGCAGGTGGGATTCTGCCCCCACGTAATCTGCCACTGCCACGAGCAATGATGCCAAGCCTTTGTAGTACATTTAAAAAACGAAGCCTAACACTGAAGGTAGAATAGATGGATTCATTTTCGCAGGACCGGTGTACGTCTGTGAAAGTTCAAGTGTGTCAAGAGTCTCTGGTCCCCACATAGGCAAGTCTGTGCTTACTCATTTTGGCCAAGGTGGAAAAAGTTTGCCCAACGCTTCTTAAAATGATTATCCCTTGTGACACCCTCATTGTCCAAGTATGAAATCCATGACTCAGCTCACAGCGCATTTCATCATTTCATCATGCTTAATGTGGTTAGGTGATAGCAGAGAGACTGTATCTTTTTCTAATAGCGTGATGAACTCGCAATGCGTTTCAGTCTGGAGGCTTCCATTGTCTCAAAAGTGACTGTTGATTGTTTTTTCTTTCACGGTTGCTTAAGGAGGAAAACACCACTGTTTGTTCTCAGGTCTCTCCCCCCCCACCACTTTGCCAAAGTGTAGCAACACGTCCCAAAGGAAGTGCTCCCATAGCTCTGTAGTTCTTATCTAATTTTCCTGGATGATTAAGGGGCGAGTCACGACCAAGCATTTATTTTACTGGCAATTTAAGGATTTGTGGTTTTTATAAATGTATTCTGAGGATCTAAAACACACAGACCTTTATTCCATTATACAAACTATTCTTGCCAAGTTATTTTTAACAAATATCTCTGCTTTCACATGTTTGAAGACATATCCTGTTGGCCCACATTTAAATAGAATCAGTGGTATCGGTGTCTCACTGGAATCTCCCCCCGCCAAATCACTCATGTATTTCCCCACCCATCATTCCAAGGTAAAAGACACTCGAAGTCCAGTCATATGATCCTTCCAGGGATGTTTTAAGAAGCAAATAAGACAACCCAGGTAGGGTGCTTAGCACAGTACTAGGCACTCCTGCGCTCAATCCATGGTAGCAATTTCTTGTGTCATTTGACAAAATAATTGACAAATGATGGCTAGTAACAGAAGTCAAACCAGTAGGTTGCTTTCAAGGCACACACCGTCCAGGCCACAGACACAGTCGCAGGAAGATTTGAACCTGAGGTCTAACACTGTGCTTATGGGTGGATAAGGAACACGGAAACCACAGCTCAGAGAGATCCTGACACAAGGGGAGCCCTCGGCCACTGGGGACTTGGAGGACCAAGGAGGCCCTTTCAGGCCTGAGTGATGGCTGAGGGAAGTCTGAGGAGGGCTTGGCACTGGACGTGGCCCTTGAATGCGGAAGCAGCTCCGTGGCGGGGCCAACCGCCTCCCACATCCTCCGCCCTGTCAGGGCTCCTAGCGAGGATGGAGTGGGGATGGGGCAGGGGAAGAGGCGAAATCGGTCAGTGAAGGGAATACTTGTTGCAGGATTCCGAAAAATAGTTCTCTGTGCAGCTAGGAAAACTGACCAGCAAACTCCCTGCAAAAAAACCCCAAGCAAAGCCTAGAAGTCCCCGGGTCCCAAAAAACAAGAACAAGAAAAGGATTTGGGGTCAGATTTTGTGTTTGATTTCCCACTCAACCTGGATGGAGTATTTAATCTCTCTGAGTGTTAACTTTTTCCTCTGTCAAGCAATAGGTCTTAAAAATGGAGAGCTAGCTGGGTGTGGTAGCTCATGCCTGTAATTGCAACACTTTGGGAGGCCATGGTGGGAGGACTGCTTGAGGCCAGGAGTTCAAGACCAGCCTGGGCCACATAGCGAGACCTTGGTCTCTACAAAAAACAAAAAATCAGTCACACATGGGGACGCATGCCTGTAGTCCCAGCTTCTCGGGAGGGTGAGGTGGAAGGGTGACCTGAGCCCAGAGACTGAGGCTGCAGTGAGCCGTGATTGCACCATGGCACTCCAGCCTAGGTGACAGACTCCCGACTAAAAAAATAAAGAAAAGAAAGAGTAGAGCTGGCATGGCAGATAAGAACATGTATGTGCAAGCATGTGGGAGACTGTGAATCCCGTGCCATGCCTGTCACTGTTTTCACCCCTTCCTTCCTGCGGTGTCTCCCTTGGTCGCTGTCCTTCTCCTCTGGCCAGAGAACACAGCTTCTGCCCCATTCAGAGGCAGGCGGGGGCAGGGGGCAATGCCCTCTCCTCTCCTCTCTTGGCGACATGGGAGGGGAATCCCTGAGACTTGGAGCGAGTCTCCTCTGTCCCCAGGAGGAGCCGGGATGGCTCTGAGGCTGCCCGTGCCTGGCTGCGGTTCTTGCAGGGGCATAGGCCATCCTTTTGGCCGGTGCTCCCTGGCAAAGGGACAGAGCCCCAGCGGGGTGGCCAGAGTGGCCTGGGGAGCCCAAGAGCTCGGACTCCGGATGCCTGGCTCCGGGCCTCCTTGCTCCCGGGGGAATGAAGCCCGCCCCGGCGCCAGCGCCTTCCAAAAGATGGCCTGGACACGCTCTTTCTGTCATGGGAAGTTCTCTACTGCTCACGGGCCCCCCTGAGCTGTCCACGCTCTTCCAATCCCACGGCTGACTGGCAGATTTATTGCGGTGACATTCCTCCCACTTCGAACACCCACTGGCCTCCCTCGCCGGCTGTGGGGGCCTCTCCTGCCGTCTCCCTCTTCTTTCGGGGCAGGGAGGGCCCTGGGCCATGTGCAGTGGTTTCTTGGAGGAAGGCAAACACATCCGCTTGGTTTTCGTGTGCAAGATCCATCTGAGGCTGCAGAAAGATCCATCCGAGGCTGCAGAAACAGGTCGCTGCAGAGACGCGAGGCTGTTCTCTGGCGGGAGGAGAACCCTGACATCACGGAGGCGAGCCTGCCCAGTTCCCCTGAAGCGGGAACCCCTTGCCCAGTCTCACTCCTAGGCGGGGTCCAACGGCTCAAGACTCACGTCCGTCTGCGTGTCTTGCTGCTGACGGCCTGGCAGGGCCAGAACACGAGGTGTCGGCAAGGCCACCCAAACACGCTACGGGGCGCTCCTGGTGGCCGGGATGGCTGCTTTGGGACGTGTGTGTTTCCCCCTCTCTAGTCGTGGTTTTTGCCAGGCTGAGCTGAAGACCTTGCGTTCTTCTCTGAAACACAGCACGTTTTTCCTTTCTTCGCAAACGCTGTCGCCGAATTCACGTGGCTTCTTCCCACACGTGCACGTGGGAGCTGCTCTTGGGTGTGGTAGCTCTCCAGGGGGCTCGCACCCATCGTCCCCACCCTCTGCAGGTCTCTCTTTTCTGTTTCTGGAGGAAGTTTCTTAACATCCAAGCCCCAGGCGAAAATGGGCTTCCCCCCCACTTTCCCTTCTTCCCCCACGGGCGGGCAGATCAGTTGACAATGCATTTTTCTCCAGGAATGTCTTTTTTCTGTCCTCAGGAAACTGTTTTATTTTTCGTCCACCCAGACTGGGTCGTGCTAAAGGCCCCGATTAAGCAGAGGAGACTTTTGTATTCATTTAGTCCAAACTCTTTTTTTTTTTTTGAGTTGGGTCTCTCTCTGTCGCCCAGTCTGGAGTGCAGCGGCACACTCATGGCCACCGCGGCCTCGACCTGCTGGGCTCAGACGACCCCTCCACCTCCTGTAGTTCCAAGTAGCTGAAACTACAGGTGTGTGCCACCACACCCAGCTAATTTTTTGATTTATTGTAGAGATGAGGTCTCCTCAAGTTGCCCAGGTTGGTCTCAAACACCTGGGCTCAGGCCATCCTCTCACCTCAGCCTCCCAAAGTGCTGGGGTTACAGGCATGAGTCACTTCACCTGGCCTAGTCCAAACGCTATTTTTCAGATGAGAAAACAGAGCCACAGTAAATACAATTATTTGACCAATATGAGAGGTACTGTGAACTAGTAAAAAACCGTCTGATATTCTTTCCACTTAATTATTTTGCCACCATTTTCCCCTACCAGTAATAGTGTTATGATTAACTAAGCCAAGGAATCTACATATTTACCATCATCTATATTATTTATCTATTTTTCATTTTAAAAAATGATGTTAGACCTCTTGGAGAAAGCTTGGATGTCAGACAAAAATAAAAAAACCAATGTGTCCATCTCTCCTTCCAGCATGTTATATGCAGTAATGATCTGTACATCTTTTGGGAGAAACCTTTGCTAACACTTGTGAAGTTTAAAGAACTTGACTATTTGTTATTTGTACGTAAGAAGGATTGAGACAATATTTGTCTCTAAAGTGAGTTCCAGGCTGCATTTTTGGCCTTTGCGTCCATTGGCTGGACCATGGCTGTTTTGTCCTAAGTGAGAACTCTCTTTCTGTGAAGCTCCTTCTACATGTCTGTGGATGAGTCCTCTGGAGGGAGGTGGGTCGCCCCTGCCCATGCCCCAGGGACATCTGGCGACGCTTGGACAACTTTTTGTGGTAACATGCTGGGGGAGGAGGTGATGCTGTCATCCTCTGCAGAGGGCAAGGATGCTGCTGAATATCTGGCAACCCACGGCTTCTTCTGCCAGGGAATCTTCTAGTCTGAACGCCGGTGGCCCTCGGGTTGGGAGCCAAGAAGGCCGTCCTTTTGCCGCCGGTGACTCACGCGCCCGCAGCGGTGGGACACACAGGCTGCCGTCTGCCATTCCTCCCCGTGGCCGCTTCCACACAACACCTTGAGTGAGTTCCTGAAAGTTTAAGGCCTACAAGTGGATGACATCCCTGGCTCCCTGGCCCTTGACAGAAGTCAGGCAGTGGATGCACGACATCTCTATCCTTAGCAGTGCTCAGTGCTGCTGTCTGTGGGTTTTCACCTACTCCCTTCCTCCCCAGACGGCAACCTCCTGCCCAGGGACAAGCTCCTTCTATGCGGGATTCCTCACTTTCGTGGAAATCTCATTCCACTTCCTTTATGGAAAACGGAGAATAACTTTGCTCTCTATAAGTGGCTTGCTGTGTCTGTTAGTCAGGATTTTCCAGAGACACAGAACCCATAAGGTGCATGTGTAGACACATACACAGACACACACAACGTCACAAAAGCTGAGAGACCAAGACCAGTCGCTGCCAAGCTGGAGCCCAGGAGAGGGCTGATGTGTAAGTTCAGCTCGAGTCTGAAGGCCAGAGACAAGTGAGGCTGGCCCAGCTCGGGTGCGGTGGGGCCCGAAAGAACATTCCTCCTTCCTCAGCCTTTCATGCTATTCATGCCTGGCGGGCTGGAGGATGGCTACCACACAGGGAGGGCCGTCCGTCCGCTCTGCAGAGTCTGCAGATGCAAACGCCACCCCTGCCCAGAAAGACCCTCACAGACACATCCAGTGAGATGCAGGACCCAATATCTGGGTCCCCTGTGGTCCAGTCAGGTTGGTGGATAAAATTAACCATCACATTGCTCCACACCTAAAGACCCAGGGATGCACTTGGCTTTTGGCTTTGGCAGGAAAACGTCCAGGGATAACACCAATTTTTTTCCTCCTTTCGGTCACTTCTGTTCTGTGAGGGAAAGGAAAGGGCCTCAGGATGTGCCCCTCTAATGCACAGCCATGCTAAAGTCTTTGGGAGGCAGTAGAGACAAAGAGAGTTTTTCTTTACATAAAGAGATCTTTGTGTGTGTGTGTGTGTGTGTGTGTGTATCTCCCAGTTACAATTTTATTTTATTTTTTTCTGGTTATGATTTTAAGTGAGTTTGGTTGGAGTACACACTTTAATTTTGGGCTCCCTACCAGAAAACTGCCACCCAGCTATATTTTTTGGAATTGAGACCAGGGCCACTTGCTATGACTGTCATCAGCTTTGGCGGTCATTTCTTCTAAAGGAGTTCAACAGTCTCTCAAGTCCATGGTGACCTGGATAGTTGATGCCTTCTTCTCTCACTTTGTGATGATCATAGACCCCCATAGTCTAATTACGTCATTCAATTCCAGTTCCAAATAAAGGTTTACCTAATATTCCATCTCCCTACTCGCTTCTGCTTCAACAACCAGAAGCCAGGCATGAAGACAGGATCAAAAGGCTGCTCATGTTCCATCTGGCCTCATAGAGAATGTGCTCATCAGCTCCTGGAATGAGCTTGGCAAATCCACCTCGAACTGAGGCAGCTCCATTCTCATCCATCTGCCCTGACGCTGCTCCAATCAGTGACTGCCGTCCGTGCACCCTGCCTTCCTGTGGGTCACGTGTCAGGACTGGTCTGTCCATAGGTGCAGCCTCTCGTGAGAATGAGGAGTGCAGCCTCTCACTGTTTTTCACGTTCTTTTTCTTTTAGAGTTGTGGGTACATGTGAGGATTTGCCACATACGTCAGTTGTGCGCAGGTGAGGAGGTAGGAGTCTTTCAGGACAGCCTCCTGAAGAAGGCGAGACGAAAAACCTGCTGTCCAGGCAAACAAGACAAGAGGGAGTGGCCAGATTCTCTGAGTTTCGAGACTGTAGAAGGGAATGCTTCTTGCTATGAATATTTGGGATGGTAGATGCAAGCTTAACTTTTGAAGACCCGAATATTCGCTTTTCAGGGGGCAAGGATCTCATGTGAGTCACGGATCGCTGTGTCCTCAGAGCCAAACACAGTTCCTGGAACACTGCAGACACACACGCCACAAGCAGTAGACACACGATCAACATTCAACTGATGAGTGAATCCGTGACCCAGCTTTCCTGCATCTGACTGGTTCATCTGGAGGTTCTGTGCACTTAAGCACAGAAGGCTGCAACCCTGTGAGCACAGGCCCTGAGGACCTCAGGATGGGTTTGAAGTTGAGGGCGGGATCCTTCTCTAGAGACCAGTGTCGGTCGGGAAGCTGGTCAGCAGGTGACTCTCTCTGTGTGTGACTTTGTCCAACCCATTTTCGACCTCAACTTCATAGACTACTGAGACTCACAATATATCGTGGGCTGGTGGGGTCTCACCTCTTGCCCTGCATGGGTGTAGAAACCCACCTGATTCTATCTTTTGGACTGCACACAACCATGGAATCATTTGAGAATTCCAAGTAAAGCCCCAAGAGGAAGAACTCGGACTCCTTTCTGCCAAGAAGACAATTGGCATTCCATAAGCAATGAAAAGAGCTAGGACTGCATTTGTGCTCTGAGTCTGTGGGGCAGTTCTAACTGATTGAATAAGTAGTTGCATAAGGGAAACCACTTTGGTAATAAGGTATAAATCCCAAGCCCTTGACAGGTAACATCACTGCTCAAGCAGAAATGTAGCCGATTACACAGAACTCTTATAAATAGGGTAAAACAACTGCTACACGCAAGGGATGAAAAACTTAGGGAGGCAGAAATGAAACTGGATGGGGCACCTGCCTCCAGACCTTACAGGGAGCCTTGCCACGTGGTGGTCACACAGTACTGGGCGGGCCACCTCCCTCCCGGAGCGTCTCTCCTCTCCTCTCGGAAGACTGATGAAGGAGACGAAATTGCATTTTCCTTTCAAGGTTCGAGAGTTCTTTTATCCCCTGAACGGGATGTCTTGTCAAAGAGCTTCTCCTAGCTTGGCTCTAAGAGTAACTTTGTACAAGCTATGCTCTGGCAAGTGAGGAGCTGGAAAGAGCATTTGAAGTAGCTAAGCCAAAATGGCTTATGGGCTTTAAAAAGTGGTGTTGCTCAGGTCCTTTATTAATAGAGAAAAACTTAGGGCGGAACTCAGCTTTTCCACTATAAATTGAGTATTTTTTTAGTGTGTCTAAGTGGATTGGAACGTTCTGCTTAGAATTGAATCTTGGAAAGAAGTTTTCCGGTCACTTCTACCCCCAAAATGTGAAATTCTTCCTTTAGGAAGAAGCCACAGGGAACACAGAAAACAACAAGGATTCTAACACCAGACAAATGTCTTCAGAGGGCATTTAGAGAATCTGTTCCTCTGGTCTTACCAAAGGCTAGTGCTTTGAGGACAAGAAAGAAAAGAGGATCAGCCATAAGAAAACAAGGGTATGCGTGATTAGAACAGACACACAAAGGAGCAAAGCAGTAACGTGCTCATGAAGCATGTTGGCTCTGGGGGATTGTCCTCCTGGGTTTGAACCTCAGTTCTGCCAGCTCGTGGTCAGAGGGAAGAACTGAGGCAGGATGCCTGTAATAAGTGTTGGGGTTTGTACTACACACAGGAGGAAAAAAAAGACATGGACTGTGACCATCCACAGTTATCATCCTGTTTCTCCAAAGGATGGTGTTTTGTAGCCAAAGTAAAACCACAGTCCGACTCTCCAATAAGATGTTGACCCAGTAGAGAAGAGCAGGGAAGAAACACAGAACGAGGCTGGAATGGGCTTCCAGGACGCTTCAAACTGGATTCAAGCCTAGGAGAGGACTGGTCCAGCTGGATGGACTTTCGGGAGACTGAGAGTCCCATGGGAACTTCAGGCTCTATCAGGGTGGTCCCATTCTGATGAGGGCACAAAATGTCTTTTATAGGTTTTGGATGTTTATGGTATGAAGTTCAACATCTCACACAGGCAATTTATCATCTTAAAAGGAATACTCTGGGTTTTTTTCGTTATGTTTTTGTTTTTTTGAGTTGGAGTCTCATTCTTGTCGCCCAGGCTGGAGTGCAGTGGCGCACTCATGGCCATCACAACCCTGACCTGCTGGGCTCAGGTGATCCTTCTGCCTCAGCCTTCCAAGTAGCTGGAATTACAGATGCACGCCACCACATCTGGCTAGTTTTTGTGATTTATTATAGAGATGAGGTCTCACCAAGTTGCTCACACTGGTCTCGAACCCCTGGGCTCAGGCAATCCTCTCACCTGGGCCTCCCAGAGTGCTAGGATGACCGGCTGAGCCACTGCGCCTGACCAAAAGGAATACTCCTAACTTCTGGTTACACAATTATGACAAACAAGGTTACTTAAAAGCACTTTCTAATAAAAAATTATATAAATGATGGATAAAATATAACAAACACTCTTTTTAAATGCACACTGAGCTCACAATAATGTAAAGTATGTCCCCAAGGGTTAACAACAAAGCAAGACAAAAGCTAGGGGTTAGGGAATGGGGTAACTAGTTTGTTTGTTTTTGTCTTTTTAAAAAAATATCTAACCAGGGATGGGAGAGAAAATCTTGAATCTGTGTCTCATTGGAAGTTGGAACAGATATTCTTCACTTGGATTTAAAATCCATGAAAGTCTGTACCCAAAGTCAGGAACTGAATGACGTGTGTGTGTGTGTGTGTGTGTGTGTGTGTGTGTGTGTGTGTGTGTGTGTGAGCATGCACTCACATGCACTCACATGCATGCGTGTTACCGGAGAAGAGCACAGACAGAGCGTAGGAAGACGTGGGAAGGAAAGGGACTGCTTGAAGAGGTGACAGTTTTCAGGAAAGCCGCAGCTTGGCAAAGCGTGTCTCAAGCCCGTAAAAATGGGCACATCCACAACTCCACAACTTGACACCTCCTGCTGAAACTTCAGGTCACCTAACAGAAGATCTCAAAAGTGACCAGAAAGAAAGGACAGCATGCCTCCGAGGAATCCCTGGTGGGGCTGAGAACAGAATTCCCAATAGAAACAGAAGCCAAAAGACAGTGGGGCAGGAAAAAATAACGTCCAAAATGTGGGTGGAAGAAATAACCGAAAACCCCTTGAGCAGCAAAAACACAGTTTAAATTTGAGGGGAAAGTGGAGACCCTTTTCATCTCTGCAAAGCCAGAAGGGAAGTGCTTACACGAGAAGAAAGGTAAGTCTAGGGAGAAGCAACGGAAGGACGGGAGGAGCAGCGAGGAGACAAGCCCACACACAAACGCGTGAGTCCACAAGGCAACGACCGGCAAAACACCCTAACAAACATGACGAATGTAGCGCTTAGAATTCAAACTATAACTGGTGAGCTGACGATAACACAAGAGACAAGGGACGCTGATCGGAGTTAAGGGATGAGGATGTGTTGATTAACAGACTTTGCCAAGTAAAATTCAAGCAGAAGCTCGAAGGCACTAGGAACAAAAGGATAATTATGTGGAGTTAATTTGTGGATTCGTTTAGATAAACGTCGAGTTTCAGTGGCCTGCAGGATTTCGGGTGTATGGAGAATTAAAATATATGACAGTCTTGACACCCTGAAGGTCCATTTCTAGACGATATTTGGTTATAACACCCCCCCACCCGACATCCCCAGCCCCCAACCTAAAAGCTGACACCATACAAGCAAAATGCCGTGATCTGGAATGCATTTAACCTTTTACCTGAAAAGCTCTTTTTAAGATAAAAGCCATGTATCCTTAAAAAATAAATAAATAAAGTATATGACAAAAAATACCGTAAGATACGAGGAGTGGAAGTGAAGCTAGCCAGTTGATTTAGAATGTCTCTGGCTCTTCTGTCTGGGATTTGCCAAAAGTACGAATTTAAGGTACCCTGTGATAACAATAACAATACATTTGCCATTTCTAAGGTACACATTAAATTAATAATAAATGAATAAATAATATTCTGGTAGCAGGGAAAATGAGTAATACAAAGCTCGATCTGTGTGGAAAAAGAGAGCACACAAACCAGAGACACAAGAGAGAGATTGCCTTCGAAGAACAGTACAGCCGAGAGTTGAATTCTCAATCCGAAGGGAACCCAAAAGTCTAATACTCCAAGATTTCTACAAATTCAAGAAAAAAAGAAAAGGACTCCAGAACACATGAAAGAAACATTAAACCAACAGTAAGAGGTCAATTTAAAAGCAAATATGTACCTAATTACACTAATTCAAAGGCATGGAATATTTATTTTCTAAATCAAAGGGGACAAAACCAGACTTAAAAGCAACGCTCAATCCTGCTTAGAAGTTACGCTTAAATAGGAAAACCCATAAAGACTGAAACTGGAAGAATGGAAATTATATTACGCATAAATTAACCAAAATAAAGTTGGTCTCGCTATGTGAAGGGGGACCCAAAAACTCCAGATTTAACTTTTGGAGGGCGGGCCCCGTATAGCACAGGTTTCCTCCACTAGGCGAGTGTTCTAGAAACCCATGGGCATCAGTGAGAGGCTGTGTTCAACCTCAGTAAATTTATTTTTTTAATTTTTATTATGTATTTTTTTATTTTTTATTTTTATTTTTTGACTTGGAGTCTCACTCTGTCACCCAGAGTGCCGTGGTTGCTCCCGGCCACCGTAGCCTCGACCTGCCAGGCTCCGGCGATCCTTCCGCCTCAGCCTTCTGAGTAGCTGGAACTCCAGGCGTGCGCTACCACGCCCGGCTGATTTTTGATTTACTGTAGAGATGAGGTCTCGCCAAGTTGCCCAGGCGGGTCTCGAACCCGCGGGCTCAGGGAATCCACTCACCTCAGCCTCCCAAGGCATGGGGTTACAGGCTGAGCCACCGAGCCCGGCTTATTATGTACTTTTAATTTGAAAGACGTGGGGTGCAATCCGGGGTTAGGCATTCAAATGTTCATCATGCGGCTACCCTTGCTGATGCGGAGTGACCCGACACCCCAACCTCAGGAAGTTTATTTGGAGGCTCGTTCACCCATTTCATGATGGGCAATTGACGAGCGCACCTGCCCACACTGGGCTGTGTCGGCGGTTTTTGACCAAAAACGCTGCGAGCCCCGTGTCCCACCCTCTCCGTCCACCTGATCTTGCCCCGAGCACCATTTTTGCTTGTTTGTTTCCACAGATGAAAAAAGTCCTGAAAGGGAAACGTTTGGCTGACGTGGAAGAGACGAAGCAAAAATGGCAGAAGCTCTGAAAGGCGTCAAGATCGACACGCGCAAAAATTGTTCTGAGCAGTGGGAAAAGCGTCTGGAGAGGTGTGTGGCAGCGGATGAAGAGCACTTTGAAGGTGACTGGAGCTTAAGTATGTAAGAATAAATACACAGTTTCCGTAAATAAGTTCCATTCATTTGACCCCTCCTCATATTCATATAAACCAAGTAGGCTTTAAATCAAGAACGGCACCTGAAAATAAAGACGGGTATTTTATCATGATGGATCACTTGAGCACAATGATGCAATAATTCCCAACTTTTAGCACCTGAATTTGTACGCATCTAATGCTATAGCCTCAATGCACTTGAAAAAACTGATAAAACTAGAAAGAATGGGGCAAGCACACCATCGTGGCTGGCAATTCTAACCTTCCATTAACCAGCAGCAGAAGACAGCATCTGGATTTAGTGGATTTGCAAAGGAGAAGTTGCAGACACGGAGTCATCACGAGGCGATGGCCATTCCCCTCGGCACGTTTTGGAGTGTGAAGCAAGTCCCGGGGTCCACAGGCCTGTGGGGACTAGACCAGGCCAGGCCCGCTGGGGGTCCCCCAGGGGATGTGTCTCCCGCCGCCATTCCTGTGCGTGTGAGAGCATTCATGGATTCTGATGGCACTTCAGATACCATTCTGGGACCTCTGGGAGGTAGTCTGCCGTCAAAGGGCTCTCAGTCTAGTGGGAGACAAACCTCCAAACGGCTAGACAATGTGTCTGTGCTTCAATGGGGTATGAACCAGAGACACAGGCAGTCACCGCCCCACCCTTGTGACCGGGTGTCAAAGTCGGGGGAACCGTGTGGGTGATGTCAAGCTGAATCTGGAAGGCTGGCCTCTGTGTCCAGGTGGCGAGGGCCGGGAAAGCATCCCAAGGAAAAGGCGCGTCTTGAGCGACCCCCGTGTGTGTGCAAGACAAGAGAAGAGCTTTGCCACATCCGAGACAGATGGGGGGAGGGAGCCCGTGCTCCCTCCCCAGGGGCTGGTCACACACGTCATCTTCACCATCCTCCTCTGTCTTGTCTTTCCAACGGGACTGAGGCCTTGAGCATGGAGCCCACGGCGTGTCTGTGAGTGTTGGTGGGCTGACGCCCATGGCCTCTCTCCAGCCCCGGACCACCTGCCGCCCCACCCAGACCCTGAGCGCGCTGTATGGCCTCTCCCAGCGAGCTGCACACCCGCCCAGCCAGCTGCTGTGCGTCACTGGGCAGAGGAGGGATCTTGTGGACCCCGCCCACGTGGCCTTGTTTGCGATGAGTGGGGCCCGGGGGACAACGGCTGACCATCCAGCTGCGCACTTCAGATTTTCATGCTGTGTTTCGTAGGCGGGTGGAGTGCAGCTCGGGGAGGGGCTTGGGCGGGGAGTCGTTTGCAGAAGGATGACACCCTGCGGACGGCCGCTCCAGCAGCAAGGGGGGCTGGCTGTCCCTCACCGCAGCCAGATCGCTGAGCAGCTGGGGGAACACCCCCTGTCTCTGCCAAGTGGGCAGTGTCTAGGCGGGGCCTGGCCGGGAAGCCTGCTGAGTCACTTGGGGTGGAAGCTGGGTGGGGGGGGCAGAGCGCCCAGTCCCCAGGCGAAACCAACACGTCTCCTTTCTGCAGACCTGAGCCACAGAACCGCACACATGAACGCAGTGTCTGCATGGTAACTCCTCCTGTGGGGGGCGGGAGGTGAGGCCCGAGCCTCTGGGATCCAGGTCAGGAGGGCAGCCAGGCCGGGCAGATCTGGAAAGAGGACAAAGCCAGCCGTCCCGCCCTGAGTCGCTCTGACTTCGCTGCCCGCCACACGCCTCCAGTTCCCTCCACGTCCTGTAAAAACCCTCAGGTCTCAGTCCTAGGATACGGTTGTTGTCTTAAGCATTCTGCTTTTTAAAAGATGATTATTTAATTGTGCTACTAAAAGTAAACATGGAGCGGACAGACTCAGTCTGAAATAATAGCACGCGTCTTCACGGGAACGTTTCCTTTGCAGGGAGGAAGGATGGAAACAGACAAAATATGTTGCCTGGGGAAAGGACGGAGGAGCCCGGCCGCGGGTGCCCGGAGGCAGCACGGCCCGGCCCTCCCACGTGCCCTCACCTGAGACAGGTGCTGGGCCAGGGCACGGCGGGCCCACGAGCCCCGCCAAATGCCGCTCTCGGCGAGCAGCCACTCAGGTAGGCCTGGCCAGCCTCCACTCTGACCCTACGAGGACAGACTCTACGTCAAAGGGGTAGGAGCTCCCAATGCTCTTGGAAAAGCAGAAGGGACGCCAGTGCGGCGCCTGCAGTCTCGGAAGGGGCAGCGACGGCAGGAGTGAGGCAGCCGTGTCTGGAGTCTGTCCCGCCGGCGCTTGTCTCTGACTCCGGGGATTCGTTTCCTGAGGTCTGATCTAATGATGCTGCTGGGGGATCCGTGAACACTGAGTGTCCATGCTGCGAGTGACCACGCTGAGCCGTGGACAGTGGCAAGATTTACTCCTAGCAGGGCGGGGCACGATCCCAGAGAAGAGGCGGACCCTGGCTCCGTCGGTGTAGAGGGAGAGGGAAGAGACAGGTCAGCACCAGGGAGAATGGGCTGGGGGCTGCTTCTGCCTCAGCCCCCAGAGTGGTGGCACAAGGCTCCGCCCTGAACACCTCGGAGTGTCGGGCGGCCCAGCAGCAGACGGGTCCGGAGTTGGTGTGAGCACAGAGTTCCATGCTGGGACGCTGAGGCTGGACGTTATTCTTGACCTGCAGGCAGCTGAAACTGCATTAAGAAATCAGTCCTCTGTGCGTGGAAATCCAGAGCCTCAAAAGGCATGGCTGCTTCTGCTAAGCTCCACACCCCACAGGTGAAGTTGGCGTTCCAGCTCTGGGACTTCTGACCTCTGCACGCCCGCAGAGCTGCTGGGTACGGGTGTGCAGCAAGCGCACTGCCCCAGGCTGTCAGGAAGTGAGCAGAACTGGAAATCCCAACCCGCTATGCTGTGTAAGCGAAAACCCGGGAAGAAGAGGTTTATTTTTCTTATTGGCACAGAGATATCCCTCACTCGCTAAGCTGCAAGGCTTTGAGTTGCATCCACCAGGAGGGACCTTATCTTAGTCTGTTAAGGCGCTGTAACAAAACACCAAAGACTGGTTAGCTCACTAACGGCAGAAATGTATTTCTCGTAGTGCTGGAGACCGGTAGGGTCTGTGGCAGGTGAAGGCCAGTCTCTGGGTTCATGCATTGGCATGGCACCTTCTTGCCATGCCCTCACCTGGGGGAGGGATAAGCCAGCTCTCTGGAATCTGGTGAGGTCACTCACCCCGTTTATGAGGGCTCAGGCCTCGTGACCCCATCACCCCTCAAAGACATTCTAAAACCATCACATTCAGGGGTCGGTTCCAACATATAAAACGTCCCCAAGTCCACGTCCTTCTTGCATGAAGAACGCATTTTCTCTATCCCAATAGCCTCTGAAAAATTTAACTCATCCTAGCATCAACTTTAAATTCTAAGTCCAAAATCTTATCACGATATCAGCTAAATCATATATGGTAAGAATCAAAGGGAGGGCAACCCTTTCAGGCTCCCTCCCACTGTGGGAGATTTTCTGTCTTCTCAATAAATCCTGCCTTCAAAAAAAAAAAAGAATCAAAGGGAGATTCATCCTGTGGCAAATTACTGTCCAGCTGTGACCCCATGAAAAAAAAGTTGGGAGCGTCCAAGACACAGTGGAGGGGAAAGCACAGGATGGCATTCTGAGGCCAAAAAGGGGACAGAGAAGAACAAAGCCAATGGCCCCACGTGGGCTCAGAACCTGACAGGGCATCCTTTCGTCTTCACCTTGAGAAGAAGTTTCTCTGCCTGGATGCTCTGCCTTTCTGACTCCCCAGGGTGGGGCCAGGCCCCCGAGCCTCTGGGCGATCCCACCCACGGCTCTGCAGGACACAGCCCACCCACAGGGCTCATCACTGGAGCTGCCTGCCTGTGGCCCCCTGAGGCTAGAGTCACCTGGCGGGTGGCAGTGCTGCTCTGGGGTGTCAGGGCAGCGCCACCCACATGGCTCCTCCAGGCAGGGAGCCCTCCACCGGGCTAAGTCCCAAGGCCCTGGGTGCAGAAGTAGTTGCACCCTGCGGCTGAGCACGCTGTGGGCTGGCAGAGAGGCATCCCGCCGACACCATCGAGGTCTGAGGCGCAGCCTTTCCTGCACGTGTGGGGTGTGTGGGGTGTGTGTGTGTGTCTCACTGCGGAGAGAAGGGAAGACAGGCAAAGGGGCCCTGCTCTCTCCGGCCGTGGCCGGCTTCCTCCTCTGGGGAACTTTTCTCGATTGCTTTCTCCTCTCTCCTGAGCCCAAGCAGTTGAGGAGGGCCCGCAGGGAGAGCTGAGGGGTGGTGAGAAGGTGCTTCCTCCACGCAGACAGAGGGACCCATCGATTGAAACGGAGCCAGGACCCTCCTTGCTCATCCTGGCCCCAACCCATACACAGAGCAATCAGAGCTTTCCTGGGCTTTCCAGACCCCACGCCTGTCCCAAGATTTTTGGAGCGCCAGCAAGTGCATTCTCTCTCATCCTCAAGAATTCAGATTGAGGAACTCTGACACCTGTGGGGGGAGATTTACCTGCTGGGCAGGCCTCTCGTCTAGATGTGTTTGTCTCTGAATCCCTCTACTTTTGGGGCATTTGTGGTTTCAGCCTTCCCTTACCGTAAAGTTTGCCAGAAGGGCAGGGGTGGGGGGAATGTAATGATCAAAATAAGAGAGAATTGAAGTCAGTCATGGAAATAGCAACCAGGGGAATGGAATGGAGTTGGAACCTCCCTGCCTCACTCATTGGAGATTGACTCCTGACTTGGACAGCACGCAGTGTGCAGCACTCGCTGGATCACCTACCACAACGCTCGTCTAGAAGCAGGGCTGCTGTGAGGTTAATAATTCTAGTAGTTAAAGCAGTACTCAGAGCTGGCAGTTATTCAACTGTTTCTATGTTTGAGGATCTTTCCTGAATGTTTCCTATATTCGTTAGGATAATGATAGCTGCTACCAAGAAAGGGTTCCTAAAATTCGATGGTTCAAACAAAATGGAGCTTTATGTTTTTCTCATCCAAGAATTCAAGGCTCCACTCTTTGTGGTGATTTTCAGACCAGTGATGACAACTGTGAACCATCTTCAAGACAAGCCTCCAAGTGGATCACCTCTAAGACTGCAGAGAGCACAGGAGACAGGCTTCTTTTCATCTTTATTTTTATTTTTAATTTTTTGAGTCGGAGACTCACTCTGTTGCCCAGGCTGGAGTGCAGTGGCAAGCTCATGGCCACCGCCGCCTCAACCTGCTGGACTCAGGTGATCCTTCTGCTTCAACCTTCCATGTAGCTGAAACGATAGGCACATGCCATCACACCCAGCTAATTTCTTTTCTTTCTTTCTTTCTTTTTTTTTTTTTTTTGGTTTATTGTCGATACGAGGTCTCGCCATGTTGCTCAGGCTCGTCTCAAACCCCTGGGCTCAGCAACCCTCTGACTTCAGCCTCCCAAAGTGCTTGGATGCCGAGTGCGATACCCCATGCCGGGCTTTCCATCTGTTTTCAAGGTAGCAAAGTCTTGCAACTTTTCAAATAATCAAATGCAAACAGGAAAGCTCTTATTTCTCTTGTCTACTTTTTCTGCTTTGTGGACTGCAAGTCACTCAACCCCTCTGAATTTTTTTTTTCTTCCTGGCTTAAATGATAGAATGTCTATCCTTTCTAAAATAGATCTTTCCCCCCATGTTATCCTTTATAGCTTTCCCATTCCTATTTCCTGTCTAATATTTATCAAAAGTTATAAATGCTTTACGTGCTTATTCTAGTATTTTTGAAAATACTGTCTCACCAGTCTAGCTAAAGGTATATCTTTCTTGTCCACCACTGTGTTCTTAGCACACAAGACGGGGCCAAGGTACACAGGAGGACATTGCCACTTGTTTAGCAAACCAATCGTATTAGTTTAGCATCTGGAAGATCTTTAAAATATAGGCTATTGCTCACTAAATTGCGATGTCATGTCCCTCACAGGGGATAGCGCCCTCCTTAAGGGACACGGGTTCTGCACAGATGCAGCTCAACTGTCACTAAGTCTGCCTCATCGATGCTCTAGAGCCTATGAAGCTGTGGGGAACAGAGGCAGCCCTCAGAGACACGGCGAGTTTGGTTCCAGACACCACAATAAAGCAAATTGCATTACAGTGAGTCCCACGAAGTTTTTGGTTTCCGGTGCATATACAAGTGTTTCTAGCATCCCGTCGTCTATTAAGTGTTCAGTAGCATATGTTCTAAAGACAACAATGTGCATACCTTAATTAAAAAAATGGTATTGCTAAAAAAAATAAAAACGCTAATGACCATCCTCAGCAAGTCGTGACCGTCTTGGAAGGTCTTGTCTCGAGGTTGATGGTGGCTGACCGGCAGGGCGCTGAAGGGTGGGGGGGGTGGCAAGTGCTAAAATAAGACAGCAAAGAAGCTTGCCACATCGATGGACTGTTCCTTTCGCAAAGTAGTTCTCCGTATCATCCGACGTTATTTGATCCCGTTTGACACAGAGGGGAGTTTTCTTCAGAATCGGCGTCCATCCTGTCAGACCCGGCTGCTGCTTTCTCAACTAAGTTTGTGGAATATTCTCGACCTTCTGCTGCCATTTCAACAGTGCTCACAGCGTTTCCACCCGGAGCAGATTCCATCTCAAGAAACGACTTTCTTTGATGCTCATCCACAGGAAGCCGCTCTTCCTGCCTCCAAGCTGTCTCGTGAGATTGCTGCAATTCAGTCACACCTTCAGGCTTCTCTTCTAATTCTCGTTCTCTAGCTGTCTCCACCAAATCTGCTGCCACTTCCCCCGTGGCCGTTGTGAACCCCTCAGAGCCATCCATGAAGCCACCCATGAAGCCACCCATGAAGCCACCCATCAGCTTCTTCCAAACTCCTGAAAATGTTGATATTTTGGCCTCCTTCCACGAGTCTCGAATATTCTTCAAGGTATCTGGAGTGGTGAGTCCCTTCCAGAAGGTTTTCAACGTGCTTTACCCAGATCCATCAGAGGAATCATAGTCTAGGGTAGCTACAGCTTTATGAAGTACAGTATTTTTCAAATGCTAAGACTTGAAAGTCAACATCACTCCTTGAGTCATGGGTTGCAGAAGGGATATTGTACTAGCGGGCATAAAAACTTTGATTTCTTTGTACTTCTCCATTAGGAGTCAATGAGCAGTAATGTTTTGAAAGCAATTTTTTTTCCCTAAGAAGTAGGTCTCCATAGTGGGCTTAAAATATTCAATAAATCACACAGCAAACCAATGTGCGGCCCTCTAGGCTCTGTTGTTCCACGTATAGCATGCAGGCAGAAGAGATTTTTAAAAATTCTTAAGGGCCCTAGGATTTTTGAAATGCTAAGTGAGCACTGGCTTCAGTTTAGAGGCACCAGCTGCACTGGCCCTTAACAAGAAAGTCAGTCTGTACTTGGCAGATTTGAACCCAGGAATCGACTTCTTCTCTCTAGTTATGAAAGTCCCAGACGGCATCAGTCCTAAAGGAATCTTTCATCTACATTAAAAAAAAAAAATCTGTTGTTCAGTGTAGCCACCTTCATCAATGGCCTTAGCTAGACCTTCTAGGCAACTTGCTGCTTCTCCCCAAACAGCAAATACCCTTAAAAGTAGAGGGATTCAGAGTAAAACACATCTGAGCAGGGAGAGCAGGCCAGCAGGCAACGGTGACAGGGTTCATCAATCTGGATCCTTAGGGGACAGGAAAGAAAGCATTCACTTGCCCTTTCAAATCCTTATGGCGAGTATGGACTCTGGAAAGCCCAGATGTCTAGGGGGCATTTCAGAAAAGGACATGGGCCGTTCTGATTGCTCTGCATGTGGGTTAGTGCCAAGGCGAGGAAGAAGGGTCCTGGCTCCCTTTAAACCGATGGATCCCTCTGTCTGCGTGGAGGAAGCTCTTTCTCATATCCCATCAGCTCTCCGCGCCGTCCCTCCGGAACTGCTCAGACCAGGAAAGGGGGAGAAGCAGGCAAGTGGAAGCCCCGAGAGGAGGAAGCTGGCCACCGCCTGGGCGAGCAGGGCCCCTTTGTCTCCCCTTTTCTCTGCAATGACACTGATGTGGATGGTTCCAACACACCCCACACGTACAGGAAAGGCTGCATCTCATTTCTGCTGACATGTGTTTTCGATTTGGGATTTGAGTTTCCAGAGTGATTTGTGAACATCTGAAAGACTCAGTGTCACCGTGGCCTAACGTTCCCCAAAGGCCAGCTGGCCATCAACAATGCAATGGGCAGTGCTAGCTAGCTTTCAGTGGTGAAGGGCGCTGGGGGCTGCAGAAACCCACATGAGAAAATGGGGACAGAAAGAGGGTACCATGGAGGCAGGGAAACAGTACAAGGGAGCTTTCTCAGCAGAGGGGCACGTTAGAAGATGAAATATGAGGAGTTACTAGAGAGAAAATGACACAGATATTGTGGATAGTTTTCAAATGTGTTTCAAAGATCACTTTCCGTAGGAAAAGATTTAAACTGTGGGAGGCAGAGGCCGGAGGATCAGTTGTGGCCAGACATTTGAGGCCAGCCTGGGCGACATAGTGAGACCCTGTCTCCATAGAAAAATAAAAATTAGCTGGGCATAATGGTATGTAGCTGTAGTCTTACCTACTTGGGAGGCTGAGGCAGGATGATCTCTTGAGCCCAGGCATTTGATGCTGCAGTGAGCTATGATTACACCACTGCACTCTGGCCTGGCATCAGCAAAACCCTGTCTATAAAAAAAAGAAAGAAAGAAAAAGAAAAAGACTTTAAAACTACATTTTCAAGCCAAGGGGCGTAAACCAGAACTAAAGAATTCTACAATTCTACATTTGAAGAAATTAGATTCACAAAAGGTCAAAAGGCTAATCACCATATGATTGTTTTAACATAGGCTGGGTGTGGTGGCTCTCACCTGCATTCCCAGCACTTTGGGAGGCTGAGATGGGAAGATTGCTTGAGCCCAGGAGTTCAAGACCAGCCTAGGCAACATAGTAAGACCAGGTCTCTACAAAAAATTTTTTTAAATTAGCCAGGTATGGGGGAACGCGTCTGTAGTCCCAGTTACTTTGGAGGCTGAGGGGGAAGGATCACCTGAGCCCAGGAGGTCAAGGCTGTGGTAAGCCGCGATTGTGTCACTGCACTCCAACCTGTGTGATAGAATGAGACCCCGACTAAAAACAAAAAGATAATAATAGCGATGGAAAGAAAATAGTAATTCCAACAACTATAATATCCATTTGTGAAGATCTGTTACAGTCACTTGGCTGGCATTTTTTGTAGGTCCTCTCATTTAATCATCTGTGGGAGTATTAATATTCCTGTTTTACAGGATAAAACAGTAAAAATCAACAGGTTTTGAAAGTTGTGACTCTTCTCTCCTTCCCCTGTATTCTGTCCCTCTAAAACAATGGTTCTACCGAGATATTTTTAACTGTGTTTGAAAGGGAAAAGACCCCACACTCGGATAGCCCGGGAGCTATCCTGTCATATTTATGTTGCCAGTGATGGAGATGTTGTCATGGGATTGTTGAACTGTCAGTCTGTGTTATGGATCCTCTCTCCCATGTCAGCCCTGGAAACACATTGTCTCTCCGCCTCGGCCCCTCCCTGCCCCCTGGTCTGGCTGCCCTTGAAACCGTGGTCCTTGCAGCCTCCCAGGAGATGCTCAGATGGACTGGGCTGGATTCATCATGTCTTAGAGACAACTGCAACCCTGATTCCACCCGTGCATAATTGAGAATCCCGAGAGAAGGCGGTCCCTTAGGCTACGTTTCTGTGCTGTTTATGCAAGAAAGGCTGGGAGGGGAGACGGCCCCTTCCTCGTGTTACTCTGAGACTTTCTGTAAGAAAAGGAAGTACCACATGCCCAGCAGAACCTTCTGTTCACTGTTTTGAGTTTTCTGGACCACGGAATTTTTCTTGCCAAAGAGATACATCTGCCATGAAACGTTTTTGTTAAATGGGCCGCTCTCTGAAAAATTAGGAGGTTACAAACTTTAGTGTAGGTGGCTTCACACTTTTCTTAAATACCTTTTCTCCTTTTTCTAACCTCAATCCTAGTCTATCTCATTGTAATTTAAGGTTATTATGAGTGGGTTTGTGTTTAAATAGAAAATTAGTTCAAGTGAGAAGAAACTTTGAATCCAAGATCAAGTAGACATGGAATTGTATATCAAATATTGTTTCCTAGTAGCTGTGTGATGATAGTTTTGACATCCCTGAGTTTTAAGGTACTTAAAATGAACTCTAAAACGTGGAGAATCAAGCCTGACTTTCACCATCGTGGCTAGATCCTATGAGCCAGTCTGCAAATAGGCTCAGGTTTTCACAAATAGCAACCTTTCAATAACTAGCAGTTTACATTTTTGAACTTCAAGAAGCCCTTAAAAGTCAAAGAATTTAGCTATGACAATAGACCAGTATTCTGGGGGGAGTGTGTTTGCGGAATTTCTCAACCAGAACAAATTCTCTCCTTGTGGCTGCCAGCGTGGTCTTCAAGTCAACAGCTCAGCCCTCACCATGCTCGGTTGACTGGCTGGTAATGTGTGCAGCCCCACTGGATTCCAAGTCTCTTGAAACTGGGATGATATCCTGTTTATCCTTGCATATTATGCTATATTTTATATTTCACTATTTTATATGATTCCATGTTCTGGGATGCTTGATGCTTGTTGGTTGTGTGTTCATCTGCTTAGTGTCCCCACGCGCACCACCCCCATTGAAGTCAACATTTAGTCCAGGCCTACGACTGACTTGGCTTTAAGACTTGTGGTGAATCCATCTTTCCAAGATATCCTACTCGTCCTCTCTCTTTATGGAGAACCTTCCCAATTCAAAATGGCCGGCCCCTGCCCTGGACGGCCCCTGATCCCTGAACCCCGTGTGGGCTGCAGCGGCCAGAAGGGCTTCCGTCAACCGTCGGCCGCTCACTACGTGCTGATGGTGCACAAAAATGATTCTGTTCCCAAGGAATGCATCAGAATAAGAAAACGTGTGACAGAAAGGCAAATGCCTCGATTACTGTGGCTCCAAACCTTCAGCTCAGGCTCTGGGATTTCCTTCACTGGGCAACGGAACAGTAGGACAGCGCGGAGGTCAGCCTCCGAGCAAGACGAAATTGGCTGAGCCAACTCTCAGCGTGTTCGACTTGGGATAATTACTGAGTGGTGTGATAATGACCACCTAATTCCACATCTTTCTGTCTGAGATTTTAGCTGCAGTTAATTCTGTTATCTGCATCTCATATCCGCCCGCAAAATCTGACTTGGGAAAAAATCCTCACAGGGAGTTCATTTTATGCACCTGTGTCTTTAGCCTTCCCCATTTTAGCATGTATATACCTGTCGAGTTTTGAGTGTTAGGGCTTTAGACTTTCTGAACAGAAAATGCAATAGGGGAATTGTATTTTATCTAAACACGTTTTCCAACCAGAGGCGGTCCTGCAATCTCTCTGGCATGGAGACATCTCAATGGCTTTTCCTAATGTCTTTTCTTCGTCTGGAAACAGCCAAGTGTTTAATGTTACAGATCATTCTTTGTGCTCAGTCACATTCTTCAAACTTTATACGATGAAGGGACAAAAATGGTCTGTTTCAAAACATCATTGCAGCCCCTGCCTTTCACAGCCTTGAAGACACTTCTCAAAAGACGGCGTAGGAGCAGCCAACACACACACGAAGAAAGTCTCAGTCTCACTAATCATCAGAAAAACGCGCTTACAGCTACCTTGAGATACCACCTACCTCCAGCAAGGACGGCTCTCACCAACAAGTCAAAAAAACAACAGAGGCTGACATGGGTACAGGGAAAAGGGCGTGCTTCTCCTCTGTTGGTGGGAGTGCAAACCAGTTCAGCCTCGAAGGAAAACAGTGTGGTGATTCCTAAAAGAACTAAAAATTGAACTTCCATACAATCCAGCAATCCCTCTCCTGGGAATATGCCCGGAGGAACAGACATCGTTCTGCAATAAAGATACTGCGCACGCCATGTTTATTGCCTCACTGTTCACAATAGCAAGAACATGGAACTAACCTTTATGCCCATCAAAAGGGGACTGAATAAATAAAATGCGGTTCATAGACACGATGAGTATCTGGCGTATGACACAGTCACAGAGAACAAAATCACGGCCTTTTCAGCAAACTGGATGCAGCTGGAGACCGACATGCCAAGGAATCGATCACAGAAACAAATGACTCAATACGGCATCTTCTCACTCATAAGTGGGCCCTGAAGACCAGTCACATGAGCGCAAGGGAGGGATGGGCCGTCCCTGGACACTGCTGGGGGGGGGGGACCACGGCACAACACGATGGGTACCTGGTCCACTAGTGGGAAAGTGAGGGCCAGCTAGAAGCCCAGACGTCACCTGCACGCCGCCGGCGCGTACAGTACATCCTCACCTGTGCCCCATATTGCTACAATAAGAATCAAGCCTTGGGAAGTCAAGTTGGGATGTCGGGCCTGGCCTAGCTGGGTGGGTGCGGGAAGATACTTAACCCGCAATGGTAAGACTTTTTAAACACCCCCCACATACACACACTTTTTTTCTCTTCTTTTTCTTGACTGCTTGAGAAGATGTTCTGGTTTTCCAAAGTTAATAAAGCCGACTCCTTCCCATTGGCTTCAGGGCTCTCTGGATGACCAAGTTTTGTGAGGAATGTTGGAGCGCAGACTCCCGCCGGAAGCAGTTCTCAGAGGTCGGAGGCTAATGGTCTCAACATCAGGCGGCCTGGTTTGTTGTAAGGCTGTTTGGCTAAGATCAGGATCTCAGATAACTCCGGAGCGGCTCCGGCCAGGAGAGAGAACGCCCCAGCCTCTAGAAGGCAGGGCACGGCATGCAGTGAGTCGGAGTTTGTTTGCTTTTTCTCCAAAATCGGCACTCAAAGTGCCTTTGCTTAATACTAAAGGGACCATGTTTTGAGTGATGGGTAAAAATAAGGAAGACTTGCCTTCGGCTCGGCACTGTCAAGGTTAACACACGTCAGGTGGCTACAGGGGAGCCGTGAGGCGAAACAAACGAGCTTCCAGGTCCCTGAGTTTGGACCCAGGCCCCCGGCTCTGGAGGTCAGAGCTCACCACTTGAAGTGACACCTCGTATCTTACGTGGAGCGGAAAGCACCCAGCAGTCGTCGGCTGTTCTGTGCGGTGAAAGATATCACCACGGAGGCGTTCCCGTCACAGGGCCTGCCCCATGTCACAGTGTCGGGTTTATTTTCACGTTATTTTTTCCGTGTGCACATTAGGTGGTGGGCCCCTCTAGCTGGTCCGCTGACTGACAGCAGTGAGCTTTATGTGTGGAGCGCTTGCTTCTAGAAGGGACTCTGGGGCCACCTCCGACCATGACAGTCGCTGTGCGGGAGACTGCACGGCCTGCTAATTATCTGTCCTCCTTTCTTTCTGTTTCTCTCATTTTTCTCATGATTCGTTTCTCATATTTTCACTGATCAAGGACTGTCTTAATAATGCTCAGCAATCAATTTAGGAGAAAATGTTCAGAAGAACGTGGAAAATAATTAAGATGTGAGGAAGCAAAGGGGTGTTTATGGTGACACTGTAGCTCAACATCTTCGTTCCACTGATGAGGAAATTAAAACCCAGACAATGCCAGGTCCTTCATTACCAGAAGAAAAAAACACTCTGATTTATGGCGAGCGTCCCTTTGAAACGCCAGCCTTCGCGGAAGGCCTGGTTAGGGCAGCGCTGGCCTGGGAGTGGCCATGCGGGGGCCTGCTGCCACGTCGTCTGCGCGGTCACCAGCGACGGTGCCACCCAGGGCCTGAGGCCTCCCGCCACGCCATGCCCTCCGGCTCTGAATGGCCAGAGGGTCTGGGGGCTTCTCCCTCCGTTGCCATGGCTGTGAATGAGTTCTGGCTCAGACCCAGGGCTCTCATCGCCTTGAGGAGTTACCTCAGCTGGCGCTATACCCCACAGCCCAGCTGCTGCTCTGGCTTCGTCTAAGCTGCCAGGGGCTCTTCCAAGGGCAGACGAGGGAGGGCCACGTGGAATCGGTGTGGCTGGCAGCGGGTGACCTCCACCCGGCTATGCTGGTCTCCCACAGCAGAGGGAGGGCCACTCCCTTCCTGCATATCTAGCCATTGGAAACGCCGGGGTCCGTGAAGCCTCACCAGACTTCCTAAGCTGCTTCTGACCAAGTACAGCTCGAACCGGGCTGTGCGTTTGAAACCAGGTGTTTCCCTGCTGCTTTACTTACCTCCTCGGTAACTCTGGAGTCCATAGAGACAGGACCCACGTCCGTCTTTTGCAACGGGCAACGCCTGTCAAGTTGTTGGATGGAAAGGCTGATGCCCGGGAAGACTGCGTTCTGCTCCGCCCCGAAAGTTGCGGCTACGAGCACACATCCTTGTGTTCACCTTCTCCCACCTGCTGTGACAATGGCAGCCTGTGACGGGAGTGGCCTTGTGTAGGCGTATCCGTCTGCCTTGCGTGTTGAGTTTTGCAAGTGCTCTGTGAGGAAGCGTTATCATCTCCAGTTTTCTTTTTTTTTTGAGTTGGAGTCTCACTGTCACCCAGACTGGAGTGCAGCGGGCGCTCCCGGCCACCGCAGCCTCGGCCTGCTGGGCTCCGGCGATCCTTCCGCCTCAGCCTTCCAAGGAGCTGGAACTACAGGCATGTGCTACTATGCCCGGCTTTTTTTTTTTTTTTATTATTTATTGTAGAGATGAGGGCTCCCCAACTTGCCCAGGCGGGTCTCGAACCCGCGGGCTCAGGCCATCCATTCACCTCAGCCTCCCAAGGCGCAGGATTACAGGCTGAGCCTCCGAGCCCGGCTATTTCCAGTTGTCAAACGGAAATACAGAGGCCGAAGAGAGTGAGCCGCTTGCCTGGGCCACAGGCAGTGTTAGGGCAGACGGTCAGGACAGGAGGCGGGCTCCGTGTCGAGGGCACCTTCTCGGTTCCTCGGCGTCCTCCTGGCCTCTATGACCACATCGCGGGCTGCATCGGACACGCTCTTCCACACCCACACGAAAAACGTAGAGGCCAGGCCTCGGGGCACACAGTTACGCAGTGGACGGGGCCTGCCGTGGATGCTCGTTTCTCTCTGCTTCTCCCTCCCCTCCCACCCCCTGTGGCATCCCCTTCTCTGAACTCACTTGGGATCCCGCTGTCCCCTGCTCTCAGCTTCCCTCTCTCCCATCTGCCCAGAGCCTCTGAACTCATCACGCTGAGTGTAAACAGCCACTAGCTCGAGGAATTTCTCCCTCTTCAGGCTCGTGCAGATCCCAGGGGCACAGGCCACGTCCAGGAGACAGCTTTCGAGGGTGGGAGGTTCAGATGTGCTCTGCAGAGAGGAGAGTCTCAACACGCCCCCTGAGTGTCGTTTCCTCGCCAGGAGCCCCCAGGGAAAGACGAAGGTTTGGAGGAGGACACTGTCTCCCTCGGGGCAGACGTCCACCGCCGCGTCCCGGCCCCCCAGGTCTCAGGGCTGTCTGCCACAGCTGTAGTCCTTCATGAAATACCGTGCAGCCATTCAGCCTACAGGCCGAGACCAGCCCGGGCGGGTCCCCACGTGGGTGAGCCCTGGGTCCAGAGGCTTTTCTGCAGCAACCACGGAGCAGGCAGGTGCAGGGAGTGAATGGCTCCACCAGGGGCTTCCGTGGGGGCGTCGAGCGCAGAAGTAAAAGCAGCAACTCGCACCTGCCGGTCTCTCCTGCTTTCCCTACTTAATCATTTTACTTGAGACGAAAAGCAAACACATCCGTCAACACTTCCTGACGGAGACCCGTACCCAGCCCTGGGAAAACCTCTCTCTGGCCCGTTTTCTGCCTGATCCCTCCCCTCGGACCGTTCGGCCTCGTTCACCATGCTCCCCTTGGCACCGCCCACCCTCGGTACACTCTGTAGCTGCCAGGATTCTCCAATCACGTCTGTCTCTTGGGCGGGTGCTGGTTGACAGGACACTCCCTCCTCGCAACCGTGGCTCCAAGACCGGCATGCAACTGAGGCCTAGCTCAACAACTGGACAGTCAGAGGATCCAAGTTGGGTCCGATCAGAGTGAAACCCTTTTGTTTGTTGCTGATGCGAGAAAATCGACATCTTTCTCCGGATGATGTGCAGACATAGGAGTTACCATTCCCGTAGCCATTTTGCTGTCATGAAAAGTGCCAATCTGGGAAAAAACAGCTTCTCCGACAAAAGAAGAAAAACAAAGACAAGGGCATTGCCAAACAGCGGCACTAGAGCCTTGATCAAACCATACCTGAAGCTACAAATGATCTTTTCATTTAAAAAGTAATAAAGTATCTTTATTGCTTAAATGTATAGAGTCAGATTTTTCTATGTCTTGCTACAAAAAGCATGCTAAATGATAAGCCAAATATAATATGTCAGTGCTTCCACCTCAAAGCATGTGTTTATTCTTTTTTTATCATTTTTAATGTTTTTACATCGAGATGTAGCTTATATACCGCAAAATGTTCTGATTTTGCACAAACATGTGGACAAGGTGTATCACTCACATAAACAGCATTTTAATTAAGATTGGAATACCTACCCACTGCAACTTATTTCTTAAAAAGTTAGAATCTCTCGTTCTACTACTGAACCCTCATCTTGGTCACATGATTTACTTTGGCGATGGGACACACCAGGTATTTGAAATGTGCTTGTGCTCTGGGATTTGCTGCATCTGGAATCCTGAGGCTGAGCCATCTGCTGGACTGTGAGAGTCCCCATGGAGGGAGGCGAGTGTCTCGGTTCAGGGCTCACCCATGGCCGGAGCCGCCAGCAAGGCTGTCCTAGGTTGCCGGCGCGGAAGCCCATCCTCGGTGTTGCCCACGGGAAGGCCGTCCACGGTCGCCAGCCTCCAGAGGGCCACAGACGTGTGAGAGGAGCATGGGGTCAGCTGAGCTTGTCCTGAGGAGAAGTGCCACCCAGCTGGCCAGCTGACCGACACAATCACGTGCTAGATCAAGTGAGTGCTGCTCTGAGCTATGCGTTCTGGAATGGCTTGTCCACAACACGTAGAACACCCCCCAAGAAGGTTTCCCCACACCATTCCAGTCGGCTTCTCCCACCATGAGGCTCGCCTCTCTTCTCATTTGTGGCACCATGGGTCATTCCTGCCTGCTCTTAAGCTTCATGTGCATAACTTCACACATATTGTGCTTCTTTGTTTTTGATTTCTCTTGCTCAACACAATATTTTCTTGTACGTGTTGACCATATTTTATTATAGATTCTTGCACCTTGAGTTTCTTCATATATTGGAGCTACAAAAAAATGCCATATGTCTGTATATACAGAGACACACAGACATCAACTTATATATATATATGTAACTTGTGTATATATATATATATATATATATATATATATATATATATATTTTAAGATGTGGAGTACAACTCAGGATCATGGATACAATTCTTTTCATTGCTGCATAGTGCTTCATGGTGTGTCTGTTGACAATTTCTGCATCTCTTTTCCTTGATGAACCTCCTTTCAGTTAAATATGTAAGAGTGAAGATTCTGAGTAACAAGGTGGGTTTGTTCAACCTTATCAAAACATGCCAAACACTTCCTCAAACTGGCTGAACCATCTTGTTATCACTAGTCCTGTGTGAGTGTTCTTGTTATACGAATACCTGCTAACATATGAAACTGCCAGACTTCATGACGTGGGTCACTCTCTTGGCTCTTTGGTGATTGCATTATGGCTTGACTTTGCATTTCCCTAAAAGACGAATAACAGTGAACATTTTCGTGTGCTTCGTCGGCTATTTGTGGGTGTCTCTGATGAAGCCTTGGTTCAAATATTTGTTCCAGTTTTTATTTGAGCTGTCAATTATCTCTTAAAATTAAGAAATGTAATGTATATGTAACATATACTTTTATATTTATCTCAATATTTGTATTGCTTGTGCTGTTCATTCTTTTATGCCAGAAAGATCTTTCTTTGTATATGTGTCGGTTTTATTCAGGTAAGAACTTCCTTTAGCATTTATGACAGTGTGGGTTAATTTGTGATAATTCTCTCAGCTATCATTTATCTGAATTTTTTTTTTCTAATTTCACCACATTTTAAAATGAGATTTTCACTAGAAGAAAAATTTTAGGTTACTTTTTTCCTCTCAGAACTTCATCATATTATCTTGTTCTTATGGTTTGTGTTGTTTTTTGTGTGTTAGCTGCTATCTTTATTATCATTCCCTGTATTTAATGTTCTCTTTTGTTCTTAAAAGTTTGGCAGTGACGCGACTCACTGTGTTTTCCTGAATGTATTCAGCTTGGGGTCCACTGGGCTTAGACCTGTGGGTTTGTGTTTCCACCAAATTTGGGCAATTTATGACCATTCTTTCCTCAGACATCGTTTTCTCCCTTAGTGCTTTTGCCTAGGGTTCTGATTCCGTGCATGTCAGGCTTGAAATTTATGACCCCCTGGGTAACTCAGGTGCTGCTCATTATCTTAAAAATGTTTTCTCTCCCATGGCTTTTGGTTCATTTCTATTGACCTGTTTCCAAATCTTGAGATCTCTTATTGTGTCTGGTATGTTCTTCATCCTCCGAGTATATATCTCTTCAAAAACTCGAGCAGCTTCAAAAGTGGCTGGAGAGAGTTGGGAGCGGGGACTGGCCTGTCTCTGGCGGTGGTGGGAGGTGAGGCTGGGGGCCCCGGGGGGGGGG
>NW_007252738.1:30385-43095 GCF_000164805.1 Carlito syrichta
GGGCACCCGGGTGATGGTGGGGCCGTGTGTCCAGGGGCCCCTGGGAGGCAGGTGGGAGGTAAGACTGTGGGCACCAGGAGGGGGCTTGGTGGGTCGGTGAGGCTGGGGCACCCTGGCAGTGGTTGTGAGGGGAGGTTGGGGACCCCCGGGAAGCTGTTGGGAGGGGAGGCTGGGTGCCCCCACGAGGCTGTGGGGAGGGGGCACTGGGAGCTCCAGGCGGGCCGAGCCAGGCCAGGGATGGCTGGGTCTTTGGATCCGGTCACTCCAACATGGGAGCGGAGAAGGAAGAGGGCCGCTGGGCCGGGATCTGTCTTCCGACATCCAGGGTGGGGTCTGTCCTCCCGGGATGCTTTCTGGCCCCAGCTTCTGCACACTCTGCCCACAGTCCTGGCCCCCCGCATCCTGGCATGGACGACCAGCCTCCAGTTACCCAGCCACCAGTCAACAGCCCCTTTCTCACTCGCAGAACGAACCGTGCGGACAGAGGCTTGTTCACTGCTGTGTCCAGCGTGCCAGAACCTCCCAAACACAGTTCAGTCGATATGTTCTTGGCTTATTTAGAAGAAAATGCGAGAAAACGGATGCTTGGGATGTGTGGGTGTGGGTCTTCTATGCCATTGCATGTTAGTCTGATTAAGAGAAAATCCCGTGTAAGAACAACTTAGGGGCTCGGGCTCAGAAACCGCCCACAGGGCACAATTTTCACTGTCTGGGGAACGGGCCACCCTAGCCCCAGTCCCCACCACGACACAATATGCCCATGTAATGAACACACACGTGTGCCCCTGAACCTAAAATAAAATTCTTTAAAGAAATGGAGCCATGTTGACTCCTAGACTTCCGGCCAACAAACGCCCTCAAAGCCAAAGCATTCCCTGGCTTCATTCCTGAACTGGGAAGTTCTGCCTCCCTGACTCCATGTTGCTTATTTTCCATCAGCTTGTCCAAGCTTACCATCCCTCACGTGTTTTTCTTTTTCTTCTTTGGACTTCCTTACCAGCACCTCAAGAAAGAATCCTCAACGAGAAGAGGAAAACAAACAAGCAAAAAGATGAACCTGGCTGGGCTGGTGTTTCCATTTCTCTGCAGAGCCACGTCTCACATCTCCTTTGGAAGACATGTCCCCTTTATTGATTTTCTTACTTTTCAAACAACCTGCTCGGATTTCCTCATTCTGTCTGTCTCCTACTCAAGCAAAGGCTTCTTCTAACTGCTCGGCTAAATATAGAAATTTGCGTTAATTGTCAGACCTCCTTTCTTGACTTCTTTTAGCAACTCCCAGCTCCTGGTTCTCGATAGGGACACTGTTCTTCGAACCAGAACTGAATTACACAGACAGTGTTGGATTCTCCAGATCTCAGGTGGACTTTCAGCGGATGCATCCTGTGACATGATGGCATGAAGATAGCTCTGACGACAAACGCACCAGGGGGAGGTGAGCACTGAGATTGTTCTTGTAAGCTGTTTGATCTGTTAGTGCTGAACAAGCTCTGTTTCACCGGGTCATCCTTCCCACTCTTCCGTTGTGCCCTGTGCCATTCTAAAGTGATTGCCCCCAGAGGGCTTTAGAATGCGAACTTTTGTTACTGTGCTGTACTGCATAAACATCTAGCTTCTTTTCACTGAGAGTATTTATTGCTGACTTTCCAAAATATATATTGCTCAGGTTCTTTTCTCCACTCTGCCTTAGAAATGCTTTATGGTAAGGCCGGACTCGGTGGCTCAGCCTGTATTCCTGTGCTTTGGGAGGCTGAGGTGAGTGGATTGCCTTAGCCCGCGGGTTCGAGACCCACCTGGGCAACTTGGTGAGCCCTCATCTCTACAGTAAATCAAAAAATCAGCCGGGCATGGTAGCGCATGCCTATAATTCCAGCTACTCAGAAGGCTGAGGTGGAAGGATCGCCGGAGCCCAGCAGGTCGAGGCTGCGGTGGCCAGGAGCGGCCACTGCACTCCAGTCTGGGCGACAAAGTGAGACTCCAACTAAAAAAAAAAAAAAAAAAAAAATACACTTAGGAAATGCTCTATTTCCCAGAGGTTGGGTCAACTGGTTTGAAAGTTGAAATAAAATTAACTTTCAATTATTATCTGTGCTAATTAGGGAGAAATGGCATGGGATGAATAGACTCAAACGATAGAAAGTCCAAAAATAATTTTAATTACTTTGAAGGGGTTTTGTAGCTGTATTTAAAGTGATGTTTTGAAAAGCAGTTTGAAGAGTTCTAAAATAACTAAAAATGTACCATTTAGTGCATCACTCCCACTACTAGATATATATCCAAAGGAGCATAAATCACTCTATCAAAAAGACACCTGCACCTGTGTGTGTATTGCAGCACTATCCACAATAGCAAAAACATGAAACCAACCTAGGTGTCCATTAATGGTGGACTGAATAAAGAAAATGTATGCATTTATAAAAAAGAACAAAATTATGTTCTTTGCAGCAAAATGATTGCAGCTGGAGACCACCATTTTAAGCAAATTATCGCAGGAACAGAAAATTGAATACTGCATGTTCTCACTTATAAGTGGGAGGCAAACACTGTATACACACAAGCATTAGGAGAGGATCAACAGACATTGGGGACTCCTAAATGGAAGAGGAAGGAAGGGGTGGTAAGAACTGAAAAGCTACCCATTGGGTACCATGCTCACTACTTGGGTGATGGGCTCAGTAGAAGCCCAAACTTCACCATTATGTGATATACCTATAACAAAGAACTATTTCAATCTAAAAAAAAATTAAAATGGTATTTAGGAAGCTCTAAATATATACTTTTTAGACAAACACGAGCTTTTTGTTATTAGTGACATTATATAACTTTATTTTCTTTTAGAGGCTAGTACAGAAACTTGCATGTATTCAAAAAAATGTTTGTTGAATTGAAATTGAAAAAACAATGTCAGACCTGATTACAGACTTCCCAGGGAGCTGCATTCTATTCCATTCCCTTCCTGATTCCTATCCCAAGTGGGAAATTCACTACATCATCCCTCATGGGTGGAGCAATGGTACCTGAACATACAGGAAGCTTCACTACCAGCATTTGGGCTTGAACGTTTACTGAGATTAGCTAGTACTGAGTGAGCAAAAACAAATCATTCAAGAAACAGAGTAAATAATCATGAAAGCTTAGAGGAAGAATTTCAGAGCAATTGTTTATTTTAGATATATTTAACCATGAATATATACTTATATTTTGGAAACTTGTTAATTGAATAAAAATATTACCAAGAATTGACATAGTATTATAATAAAAGCAGAAGACTACTTTTGGAAATAAATACTACAAAATGTCTCACAGGAGTTACATTAGATTAAAATTCTTGGCCAACAATAGTACATGCAGTCTACTACTTGAGAGTGGAATAATGCGGTAATACTCAACCGTATAGTTGTTGGGTTAGATTGCATTGATGGCTCCCATACTTCAGAACCTTCCTGCAGCCAGACCACAACAACCAAAGAAATCTTTTAAATATGTTAGATCATGTCTTTGCCCAGAATCTTTCAATGACTTTCCACTACATTCAAAGGAAAAGCCAGAGTTCTTATAATGGTTCTTACAGCGTACGGCTTTTACAAAAGCCATACTAATCTAACCATTCTACCTCATGACCCCCATCTTTTGCTGCTCTCTGTTGTAGTCACACTAGATGTTTTGCTGTTTCTCATGTCCCTGCCTCAGTGCTTTTCTATTTCTCATTCCTTCTTTCTGAAAGGAAATATATTTGACTTTCTTACACAATTTATTTAGGAATCTGTTCGAATGTCTCTTTCTTTAGTCCTCCTTTATAAAAGAACCATACTCATCGCATTGTCTCCCTCACTCTATTTTATATTTCCTCATAAAAACTACAATCATCTGATTATCTGACATGTTATTTGCTGATTTGCTTATTGTCTGTTTCTGCACATTAGTGTTAGTTCTCTGAGGGCAGAACTCCATTTTGATCACCTGTGTATCTTTAGTGCCTAAAACAGTATATGTACACAATAGGTTATATGTATTTGATGAATAAATTAATTTAAGGCCTATATGTATAAAGCAGAAATTAAAAATAACCTTTTATTGAATAATCTGCCTTCCTCCTACTTTCAAAGGACAAGGTGAGTCCACTAGGAAGTACTGCCCATTATTTCTGTGTTAACAGTCAAATAAACTGAGTATCAGAGAAGTTAAAAGAGAAGGTCATTTAAGCTGAACCAGAAACTCAAAATCATACCTGTCCAGTTCCTAGGTCTTATACTGTATTATATAAATTTCTATTATTTTCTTGAGGGCTTTAGAAGTTCTGCCAAGGAGTTTGAGGAGGAGAATGGGATAGGACAGAATGGCCTCAGGATGACTGTTGGCTGCATGGCAAGATGGAGAATCTGAGTGAAGCAGGGAAGCAAGAGTCATAACCCAGGACAAATTAGTGTGCATAGTTTAGCAGACTGCAGACAGTAGCAAAAGCATTAAAACGAAGTTTAATTATACACCTCGAAGCCAGAGATACCAGGGAAGCATAAAATGCACAGGGCAAAATAGGATGGTACTAAAGCTGATGCCAAGTTAAGGGGCTAGCTTCTCTCTGCTGATGTGTGTGGCCTGTGGGTGAATCTGAAAGTTTATGGATGGTGTAGAGCCAGATGTAGAATTGTCAAAATGCCCCTTTGGAATACTAGCTTCACATGCATTCTATGATTAGTGATATGTTTACCTGCCCTTATGTAAACAAGAGTCTCTATAACCAGTGCACCTGTTTCCTAATAATCAAAGACATTGTGTCACTAAGCTTCATTCTGTTGTTTCTTCTGGTTACCTGGCTTATGCAGGGCTGCGTTAGGATGAGGGACCTAATTCCTTTTGGGTACCTTCTATCATATATTAAAATTATATTTTATGACTGTGCTAGTCTAAAGATGAATATGTTAGTATTATACAGGAAAACAATTTTCTTCAGTTTAAAAGTTTTTGTTTTTCTTATTTTAAAAGAAATGAAAGCATTTTGTGGGCCCCTAAAGCATTGTGGGCTGTAGGCACTATGCCTATTATGACTCAGCTATAAGTCAGTTCTGGCTTATGAGCTACCAAGTTGCTTTAACATATAAAATAATCACATGTTTCATCCTTAGTTACAGCAACTATTGGATTTTGAGTTCTCTGATCACAATTGAAACAAGTGTGTACAGCATTTGTCTAGTTACAATCTTTGTCAGTATGGGTTATCTAAAAATACCTACAGTCTCAGATTTCTTGAAAAAAAAAGGCAAAATATCAGCATGTATTCCTGAAACTCATTAGATTGTGAAATCTTTTAGTTCTATGTTTATGGTCCTATAGTGCCAGCTACTTGATTGATAATCTCACCCAAAGTAAATAAGAAACTAAAGCTAACAGATACTTTTAATCCTGGAAAGGGTGGTACTACCAAAGTGAAGATTTTTTGAGACTTTAGAATTTCCTAGAATTGCTGTAGTAGTATTGATAATCATTAGCATAGTCCAGTCACCATATATTCAGTACTCTGTGTTTCAAGCACTAAGCAATGTGTTCAATTCATTTTATTTTCACAAATAAATTCTAACAGGGAGTTACTATTCTTAATCCCAATGTATTTATGAGGGAATGAGGATTATAGACATTAAATAAATTTTTCATTGTTCATGTATGGCAAAATTAGGATTCAGTTAATTTTGTGTGATGCCAGCATCTATGCTTTTAACTTCACCTCTCTCTCCCTATCATCTATCTCTATCTCCATCTGTCTGTACCATCTATCTATCTATCTATCTATCTTTCTATCTATCTATCTATCTATCTATCTATCTATCTATCTATCTATCTATCTTAGTTATCTTTCCCATAGTTCCTTGGAGGTATTGGAGAGTTCTTTGAAACTTTGATAATTTTTTGTTGCAACCATGATAAGGTAGATGGGAAAAAACCTTACTAGACGGAGTAATTAGTTTAGTAGATGTTTGGAGTGTTGCAGAGACTTGATAAAATGTGATGATTTGATTTGATCTTGATGGTTCTGTGAACAAAAAGAGGAAAAAATCCCCCCATTTTTATTATTGCCTGATCTCGCTCCAAAACTTTTTTCTGCTAAAATTCTTTTCTGGAAAGTATAATAAAAGTATTTGCCCAATTTGTGACAATTTTTATTTAGATGTGTATTTAGTGAGAGTGCAAAATGCTGTGCAAAATGCTGTGCTAGAGACCAAGGGGAATGTCTAAGCTATAGAAATGTTACTGTGGTCTAGATCCATGCTATTCAATAGACAAAGTGCAAACCACTTAGGTAATTAAAATTTTCTAGTAATCCATGAATAGACACTTCTAAAAAGATGTATGAGCAACCAACAAACACATGAAAAAATGATCAGCCTCACTAGTCATCAGAGAAATGCAAATCACATTGAGATACCACCTAACTCCAGTAAAAGTGGCCATCATTAATAAAAAAAAGAAAAAAAAATTGCTGGTGAGGATGCAGAAAAAAGGGAAGCTTCTCCACTGTTGGTGGGAGTGCAAACTAAATCAACCTCTGTGGAAAACAGTGTTTCCATTTCTAAAAGAACTAGAAATTGACCTTCCATATGACCCAGCAATCCCCCTTCTAGGAGTATACCTAGAGGAACTAAAATCATTCTACAAAAAAGATACTTGCGCACACATATTTATTGCAGCACTATTTACAATAGCAAAAGCATGGAACCAATCTTGCTGCCCACTGAAACTGGACTGGATAAAAACAAGTACTCCATATATACAATGGACTATTACATAGCCATAAAGAAAGATGAATATAAGGATTTTGCAGCAGCCTGGATGGATTTGGAGTCTATCATACTCAGTGATCTATCATAGAAACAAAGAACTGAATACCACATGTTCTCATTCATAAATAGATCGTGAAAATCTATCATATACTAAAAAAAAGGAATTGACAGTAGTGGGGCACTGCCAGGGTGGGAGGGGGGCACATAACATCCATAAAGGTGCCTAATCTTAATCCAGGTGAAATGAGACCCAATTGGGAGGTCCAAAATATCACCTATACCTTAACCACTTAGGTACTCAATCCTGACTTGTACCCCACAACTTTAAAATAAAATAAAATTTTAAATAAATAAATAAAAATTTCTAGTAATCATATGGAAGTAAAAAGAAACAAAATTAATGTATTTAAACTGATTATCATTTTAACATGTAATCATGAAAAAATTATTAATGAGATACTTTACAATCTTTTATCGGATAGTCTTCAAATCCCAGTGTATCTTTTACATTCATAGCTAATCACATTTGGGGTGCCAAATTTTCATTGGGTATTTTCAATGTAAATTTTGACTTCATAAAATTGATAGTTGAAAGGTAGATTAATGTGCCAAATTTTTTCAAACATACTTTAAAAAATTTTCTAATAATTGAATTGACTGTCAATTTAAAAATTTAATTTAGATTAATTAAAATTAAATATTTACCTCTTCCATTGACCAAGTCACATTTCAAGTACTCAAGCACTGGCTATATCTTAGAATCTATATGGCCTTTATACCTCCAGTTAATCCCATCTATATGGTTTATATACCTCCAGTAAATTCCATCTACAAGGGCGTATTTCACTTATTGATTTGCCATTTAGACACAAGAGCCATTCTCTATATTCAGGATCCCCACTATTTCATCCATTTGATTTAAATTATTTAGGTAATTTTGTCCTATGTCTCACTTTGTGTCTGCTGAGATAATAAAAGTTAGTTTCAAACAAAAATAGTTATACTTTTAAAAATTAAGTTTATCTTAATCTTGTTTGAATTTTTTATTTTCCGTCTTTTAACCACTCTTATTCTTTCTATTTTCTACATCTAGAAATAGGATAATATAAGCATAGTTATGAATCAAAATAATTCTAGACAGTTTCCCTATTTCTCTCAAGATCATTTAAATATCATTGGTGATCTCTATTTATTAGTACATAAATATTACCCATTACTAGAAAGTGAGATAAATTAAAGCTTTTTGGGGACTTCTGACAAGATGGTGATGGGATAGTTTGGACTGCAAGAGTCTCTGCAAAAGTGAGTGTCCATAAAGACTTTCGCTTTCTTCTGGGTGGCTGCTGCTGCTGCCACTGCCAGCCTGCTTCTTGGCCAGTTGCATAGGCCTGAGGGCTGGGAGACCCTGGCCCCACACACCACTTGGCCACTGCCACCGCTGCCAGCTATGCCAGTCCGTGGGCTGGAGACACTCAGTCCCATGTACCACTCTGTTGTTGCAGCTGCCATTGCTGTCACCACCGCTGCCCTGCCCAGGGTGGCCCTCAGCTCCTGGGCCCATGGAGCTCTAGGTCCCCTCACCAGCTGCACTGCCCCACCCCACCCTGAGCTGCCCCATGCCACACTGACCTACAACTCCCAGCAGTCTCACACTCCATATTCCCCGCTTGACCCCCAGCTGTGGCAGGACCAGAGACCAGACAGGGACCTGCATTGCCCCACCCAGCTCCGCCCAGCCTTCAACTTGGGACCTAAGGTAATCACATCAAACTGGGAGAGACAGAAGCCCTTCCCCAATACTGGATCAGACACAGACAGGACAGATCTGAGTGGCAGACTTGACAGACAGCAAACTGACTGAGTCCAGATCTGATCCACCCTCCTTCCACAGCAGGCCTGAGGTATCTGACCCTAGCTGTGAGCAACCCTATCAACATGTGATGAGAGCTAGAGATCAGAGCTGAAAGGACGCTGGACTTACAGGAATGATCTCAGAATGAGCCTGGTTCCTTGTTTTTATCTTTGTTCTTTGTTTGTTTTACTCATTTCCCCCTCTTATCTCTCTCTTCTTACTGTTGTTGATAACGCTTTTGTACTTGCTTTGTTTCTATTATTTTACTGATTTTTTAAAATTTAAATTTTAACTTTTTTCTTTAGACTTCCTGTTTGTATAGGGGAATAATGCATCAATAGAGAGGTTGGTTGGCTTGTGTGTTTGTAAGATTGTATGTTTTAGTTTTTTTAAAACTCTTTTCTGTCTTTGTGTCTCTTATCATTTGTTAGTCAGTACCTTTGTCTTTTTTTCCCTCTTACTCTTCTCTCACTCCACCTTCCTCCTCCCCTCCCCTTCTCTGTTCCATTCTTTTCCTTTCTCTTACCTCATTTTGGTTTCAGGAGGCAAACATACACCCCCACTGCATGGACAGATTGCTACGCAATGGGAAGTGGGTTCCAGAGTACCCATACACTTGTCGGTGGTTACTGGGATCTGCAGATAGATTTGGAATCACAGCTCCCCTCTGAATTAAATCTCAAAATTGAAAAAAAGTAAAACCCCCAACCCACAGTCCAGCTTCAGAACTGAACAAAGCCAGAGGATTCACATAAGGAAGAATAGGAGATTGAGAAAACAGAAGTAAAAGCAACCCCACTATCCCTGAACAACAGAATTAAAGAAGAAGCGAGGAAAAAAGGAAAATGTGGGGAGGAATATCTGCACAAATGAAGAAAAACCAAAAGAAGAATATAGGTCTCACACAAACCCCTGGGAGGTCAGACACTGAGAAAACAGACTTCAGAACGCAAACAATGAAGAGCCCCCAGAATGACTGGTCACACACTACAAACCCAGACATCAAGACATTAATAGAGAGAATAAAGGAGATACAAGAGGAAAATAGGAAGGAGTTGATAACTAAGATAACAGCAGTAAAGGAGACTATGATTGAAATAAATAACAAAATAATAAGCGTGGGAAACAGAATTAGCCAAGCAGAAGAATCTTAGAGCTTGAGGACCAAAATATAGAATGAAACCAAACTGTAAACAACATAGAAAAGAAGCTTAAAAAGACAGAAAAAAACCTTCAAGAGATGAGCGATTATTTCAAGAGGCCAATCTAAGAATAATTAGATTTCCTGAGGCAGAAAGAGAGACAGAGACCACCCTGGAACAAACATTCCATGAAATTATTCAAGAAAATTTCCCTCATCTCATCAGTGATGCAAAAATCCAAACACAAGAAATTCAGAGAACCCCTGCAAGACAACAAATGAGAAGACCAACTCCCAGACACAAAATAATTCACCTAATCAAAATCGGTATAAAAGAAAAAAATCTAAAGGCAGCAAGAGAAAAAGGTCAGATTACCTACCATGGAGGACCAATTAGAATAGCAGCAGATTTATCTACAGAAACTCTTCAGGCTAGGAGAGCTTGGAGCCCAATCTTCAAAGTTCTCAAAGATAAACAATTTCAACCAAGAATAACTTACCCAGCCAAGCTAAGCTTCATCAGTGAGGGAGAATTAAAATCTTTCCCAGATATCCAATCTCTAAGAACTTACGCTGCCACCAGACCACCTCTACAAGAAACACTTAAGGTGCCATGCACCTTCTTAGACCACAGTAGAATAAAAATAAATATCAACACCAACAAAGATCCCCCAAAACCCACAAAGACATGGGCAATAAACATCATGATGTTAAGTAGCTTCTGGGTCAACATGGAAATCAAAACAGAGATTAAAAGTTACCTGGAAACAAATGAAAATAAAGAAAAATTCTTTCAAAACCTTTGGGATGCCATGAAAGCAGTAGTAAGAGGGGAATTCATATCTCTACAAATGCACATGAAGAAAATGAAAAGATCACAAGTTAATAGCCTAACAAGTTGCCTAAGGGAGCTGGAAAATCAAGAACATCAAATTACCAGCAAAATTATTCTTAGACCTAGAAACAGCAATACGGGAATCCATATGGAAAAATAAATGACCAAGAATAAACAAAACAATCCTCAGCAAAAAAAGCAAAGCAGGTGTCACACTTTCAGACTTTAATCTTTTTTTTTTTTTTTTTTTGAGTTGGAGTCTCACTCTGTCGCCCAGACTGGAGTGCAGTGGCTGCTCCCAGCCACCGTAGCCTCGACCTGCTGGGCTCCAGTGATCCTTCCACCTCAGCCTTCCGAGTAGCCAGAATTACAGGCATGCGCTACCACGCCCAGCTGATTTTTTGATTTGTTGTAGAGATGAGATCTCGCTTGCCCAGGTGGGTCTCAAACCTGCGGGCTCAGGCAATCCACTCACCTCAGCCTCTCAAAGGTGCGGGATTAAGGCTGAGCCACCGAGCCCAGCTTTAGACTTTAATCTTTATTATAAAGCTACAATAATCAAAACAGCCTGGTCTTGGTACAAGAACAGGCATACAGACCAACGGAATAGAATTCAGACTCCAGAAGTGAAACTTCAATTTCTCAATCAACTTGCCTTTGACAAAGCTTCCACCACCAACTACTGGGGAGACCAGAACCTATTCAGTAAATGGTGCTGGAAAAACTGACTGACCACATGCAGAAGATTGAAACAGGACCCCTACCTATCTCCATACACAAAAATTAACTCTAAATGCATCAGAGACCTAAACTAAAAACTCAAACTGTAAGAACCTTAGAAAATGCAGAAGACACCCTTATGGAAGTTAGAACTAGCAACCAATTCCTGAGCAAAACCTGAAATGCCCAAGCCATAAGAGATAAGATAGACAAGTGGGACCTCATGAAACTGACAAGCTTCTGTAAAGCCAAAGAAACCATCAAGAGAGCAGGAAGATAGCCCACAGACTGGGAAAAAATATTTGCCAACTCCATGTCTGACAAAGGCCTAGCATCTAGAATCTACAAGGAACTCAAACATGCTGAAAAGAAAAAACAAACAGCCCCATTACAAAGTGGGCAAAAGATATGAATAGACACTTCTCAAGAGAAGACATACAAGCAGCCAACAGATACATGAAAAAATGTTCAGTGGCGGAGGCCATGACAATCTGGGGCTCAGCATGGGAACCAAATGAAGATATCCCCCGGAAGGCAAAGCCCCAGAGGGGATCTGTGTGCATGGCAAGACCCCATGGAAAGTCTTGAGGAATGTTCTGCATAGCTGCCCTGTGACTCATGGTCACCTGGTTATTCCCATTATATTGTTATACTCCTGCCTTACAGGAATAATATGTTTCAATCTCCCTCGGAAAAGAATAATGTAACCAGAATTGGAGGGTACAGTGTCTACAATGCCAGTAATAAAGCAGTCAATGTTTCAACATCAGCTATGCCTCAGGAAATACAAATAAGAACAGGAGAGGTCATGATGACCCAATCATCAATAGACCCAATCACTGCAACATCCACTGCAACAAAATGTACCTTTAACTGTATGGCAAATGAAACACTTAGAGATTCTCTATTAAAATTGTGGCATAAGGAGTTAACAGAAACTGAGGTAAAAACTGTTAGAGATAACATAGGTATAGTTAAACATCAGATTCATCATAAAACCGGAACCCCCCAAAATAAAGCTCCTAAGCCCTTACCTACTATTAGAGCAGGACAACATGTGGGATATAATATTAATGGTAGAGTTTGGTGGGCCCCTAGGGGTAGAACCCGCATGCAAGATTTATCATGGCTTGATCCTCCTTTGCCTTACACCGGAGCTTACGATGAAGACATGGTTAGGTAGGCTTGGGTAGATGGCAGATGTGTTCAATGGAACTCTCTGTCTCTCTGGGTAAGAATTAAATGTGGTAGCCCACCATGGTGTTTAATTCTAAAAGCATAGAAAATAAAAATCTGCTACAAAGTAAATCAATGGTATAAGAAAATTAAATGTAGCTATTATACAATAGAAGATTGTGAGAATAGATATAACTAGCTAAGCTTGATATA
>NW_007252738.1:43556-70775 GCF_000164805.1 Carlito syrichta
AAAAAATGATTAATTTATAATTTACTATAAATAAACACAACCTGGTATGTTTGATTGCCAGAGTGCCTGAAGAAACTCTGGTCATGACTCCTCATTCCCTTGCCTCATCATGCCTCCTTCTCGGGTCCCCATGAACCCCCTGGAGCTGGCCTCTGGCAGTTCAGCCTACTAGTCATCAAGGAGATACAAATTAAAACTATACTTAACTCCAGTCAGGATGGCCATCATCAATAACTCAAAAAACAATGAATGCTGGAGAGAATGTGGTGAAATGGGAACACTTCTACACTGTTGGTGGGAATGTAAACTAGTGGAAATCGGTGTGGTGATTCCTAAAAGTTCTAACAATCAACCTTCCATATGACCCTGCAATCCCCCTACTGGGAATACACCTGAAAGAGGTCAAATCACTCTATCAAAAAGATACCTACACACGTATGTTTATTGCAGCTTTGTTCACAATAGCAAGAACATGGAACCAACCATGCTGCCTATCAAAAGAGGACTGGATTAAAAAATGTACATATAGGCAATGGAATATTACACAGTCATAAAAAAGAACAAAATCATGAATTTCACAGCAACCTGGATGGAATTAGTCTATAATACGAAGTGAACTTTCACAGAAACAGAGAACTGAGTATCACATGTTCTCACTCATAAATGGACCATGAACAACTACCATAATAATATAAGAAAAGGATGGACAGTAGTGGGAAACTGCGGGCAAGGGACTGGAGGTGGGATTGACAGTATTCAAGATCTGTCTGGGGAAGGGGAGGGCACACCTAATCAACAAGGGTTCCTACACAATGAATATTTATATGCCTAACCCTGAATTGTACCCCACAATTTTAAAATAAAAAATTTAAAAGTAAAAAACAAAACAAAACAAAAAATTCCACTTTTTTAAGCTGCTATTTTGGGTTTTGAAAAATGCTATTTTTGTGTTCCTTGGGGTGATTCTATTTATGGATGTAGCTATCTTTTTATTAGTGCTTTTAGTGACTTTGGTGTTCAAGATGGAAGTCAAGGTTGCTGAATGCTAAACATAGAATGCTGTGGCAGTATAGGAAGCCAGACACTGAAACAACACTAACAGACTAGTGAATATCAGGGAGTTCCATGGAATACCACATGTTGTAGATCCCTATACAGACAATGGACTACTCTGTAATGCTTATCACACGAATAAATAACCTGAGAGTGATGCATAACTGGTGTGGTTTTCATTAGCTCCAATAAGTAATTGCCCTGGTTTTAGTATCTGATGTTAGTTTACTCTTTCATTGAGGGAAACTGTGTATTTGGATTAGTCCTTGGCTATCTCAGCTATTCAGTTGTGTCAAGACATCCTGAAGTCACCCCAGATTATTAGAAGATTGCTAGTGGGTGTTGGGAGCCAACCATGGGGGCCCACTGAGCATTAGGGATCAGGGAGGACCATTGACCCCGAGACCACTAGGATGTGTTCGAGAGCTATTGACCCCATTTTCTCCCGTTTTCTTCTTAGCACTATAACCAGAAGAAGCTCCTGTAAGCTCAAACATAAAAACTCTGAGACTGGAATGAACACAAGCTAACTTTAGAAACTCATTGTTCCCATTCTTCCACAAACTGAGGTTTTGGCTTTCACACAATTTACAGTTCAAACTCAGGTCACATCTAAGAGCCTTAATATTGGTCAGAGGCTTCTGGGTTGTGATTTTAGGATTTATTGAAGTTGAGTAAGGTGCAAATTGTAGAATATGGTTTTAGAAATATAAATTTAAACAGCCATTTTGTTGAAAGAATGCGGCTAGGTTACTTGCAGGTAGCCCACTGTGAACTTTGGACTGGGTCACATTCCAAACATTCTGGGATGGGCCACTTTAGCTTGTAAAGTAAGTATTTAAGTTTCTATAGAATCGTTTAACTTGGTATTAGTATAAATCAGCATAGGATGAAAAAGGTTTACAGGCTAGGTCAGTCATGGATTAAGGTTGACATCTGTTATGGGATTATAGCTGAAAGAACATCTGGTGGGTGGGGGATGCCCCTCACACACCTGGCTTTGTGTTCATGTGAAAGACATGTGAGACTAACTGTGCAAAATTTGGGGATAGAAGACCCATTGTAATTCCCAATAAATGACTTCTGCACTAGACAGGAGTCCAGTCTCTTTCTCTCTTTCTCTCATTCTCACAATCGCTGATGCCATCTCCACCTTTGGGGTACCCTGAACCCAGCAGGAGCAGGACTCCAGCAAGTGGGACGCATAATCACTTCTATTTTGGGGGAGTGATTAAGACCAAGAATGACTTAACCAGCCTAGTCTGAAATCTTTTCTATGAATTTGGATTATATTTGAGGGGCAAAAAAGGTTAGGTCATTCTGCTTTCTATACTTGTCTTCTCAAGAATGATGTGTCTCAGACTGGGTAATTGGGGGATATTTTTGTTGTTAGAATTGACAGGTACGATAGTATTGTTCCCACCACTTCTCAACCTCCTCTCTGTCTGTTGATATCACTGTTGTAACTATTACAAAACCTCTTATATTTTTCTTATTTATTTATTGAGTTGGAGTGAGTACAGTAGTACACTCACAGCTACTGCTGCCTCAACCTGCTGGGCTCAGGGATCCTTCTGCCTCAGTCTTCCAAGTAGCTGGAACTACAGACAGTGTGCCATCATGTCCAGCTAATTTTTTTTGTTTATTGTAGAGATGAGGTCTTTCTAAATTGTCCAGGCTAATCTTGAATTCCTGGGTGTAGGCAATCTCTCACCTCGGCCTCCCAAAGTGCTGGTATTACAGACTGAACCACTGCATGTGTGTGTGCTTTTTTTTTTAATACAATGATTATAGTCAATTTTCTTGACTCTCTTGTTAAAATGATGTCTACTTCCTTGAAATTTTTTGGCATTTTCTTAGAACCTTGTGTGCCAGAGAAAATCAAGATGTTACTCAGAACTTCTTACTGATAATGTAGCAGGTCGAGGCTGCAGTAGCTGTGAGCATGCCACTGCACTCCAGCCTGGACAACAGAGTGAGACTCCAACTCAACAACAACAACAAAAAAGCACATGGAATCTACTCATCTAACAAATTAAATGTACATTGCATTATTGTTAACTATAAGCACAATGTTGTACAGTATGAAGGGGGATCCAAGAAACCTGGAATTATTTTTTGACATGCAAGTCCCTTGTAGTACAGACTTGCCTCACTAGGTAAGTGTTCTAGGAGCCCATTGGATTCAGTGTTCTAACTAGCATTGTTGTGAGAGGTTGTGTTTGTGAAGAGTTAACTTTTTTTTTGGAGGTCTTTTCAATGGGTTTGTCCATTTTATAATGGGTGTTATACGAGTGAACTTGCTCTATGTGTTTAGCAATTTTTGACCAAAAGCAGCATGACTCCCACACTCCACCCTTCCTATTCATCTGATCTTGCCTGAAGCAACTTTTTTTGGCTTCCTCTGATGAACACAGTCCTCAAAGGGAAAAGTTTTACCAATGTGTAAGAGGTGAAATTTAAAAAAAAAAAGGCAGAAGCACTAAAAGGCATCAAAATTGATGAGTTCAAAAACTGTTTCGGGTAGTAAAAAAAAAGTCTCATTAGCTATATTGCTTCAAACAGAAAGTAATTTGAAGGTGACTGAAGTTTAAACAAGTAAGAATAAATAGACAATTTTTTAGTAAGTAAGTTTCAGGTATATATCTCTAGAACTATTTCATCTTGCGTTACTTTTAAACCCATTGACCAACAACTCTGATTTCTCCCTCCCCACAGACCCTGGCAATCACCATTCTACTTTCAACTTTAACTACTTTGCATAAATGGATCATGCAGCATTTGTCTCTCTGTGACTGTCATATTTTACTTTTCATGTCATGAATGTTCATCCATGATATAATATATGATAAATTTCCCTTCTTTTTATGTCTATACCAATTTCCCACCAACAGTATAAGCAGGTTTCTTTTTCTCCACATTCTCTCCAACACTTGTTATATTAGTTTTTATTTTATAATAGCCATCTTAAGAAGTGTGAGGTGACAGCTCATTGTGGTGTTGATTTGTATTTCCCTGATAGTTAGAGATGTTAAATACCTCTTCATGTACCTGTTAGTCATTTATATTTCTTTAAAGAAATGTCTAGTCAAGTCTTTTCCCATTTAAACTGATAATTTGTTTGTTTGTTATTGAGTTATATGACTTCTTTATACATTTTGGATTTAAGCCCTTTATCAGATATGCAGTTTGCAAATATTTTCACCCATGCCATAGGCTGCTTTTTCACTCTGTTGATTGTTTCCTTTGCTGTGTAGAAATTTTTAACTATGAGGTAGCCCCACCTTTCTATTTTGCTTTTGTTACTTGTGTGTTTGGTGCCATATCAAGAAATTATTGCCTAGATCAGTGTCATAAAAATTTTATTCAATATTTTTTCGAGTAGTGTTTCAATTTTAGATTTTATACATAAATCTGTTTTTGAGTTATTTTTGTGTATGGTATAAGATAAGAGACTAGTTTTATTTTACTGCATGTGGATATCCAGTTTTCCCAATACCATTTGTTGAAGAGACTATTTTTTCCTCATTGTGCATTCTTGACATCAGTGTCCAAGATCAATTTACCATATATGTGTATATTTATATCTAGGCTTTCAATTCTTGAATCCCGGCTATCTTTACACTTATTTGTGTAAACATTTTTTAGAAATGTTTTGTAGTTTTCAGTATACAAGTCCTCCTTGCCTAAATTTATCCTAAGTGTTTTATTATTTTGATGTTATTATAAATGAGATTATTTTCTTAATTTTCTCTTCACATCCTTCACTAATGTATAGAAATACAGCTAATTTTTGTGTGTTGATTTTGTATATTGCAATTTCACTGAATTTACTAGTTATTCAGTAACTTTTATCTGGAGTTTTTAAAGTTTTCAACATACGAAATTATATCTTCTGCAAACAACTAATTCTACTTCTTCCTTTTTTTTTTTTTGAGTTAGAGACTCACTCTGTCCCCCAGACTGGAGTGCAGGTGGCATACTCACAGCCACTGCAGCCTCGAGATGCTGGGCTCAGGCGATCCTTCTGCCTCAGCCTTCCAAGTAGCTGGAACTACAGGTGCATACACCATGAATGGTTTATTTCTTGATTTACTGTATTAAAACGATGAGGGAATAGAAGATCCACGTCAAGATTTTGATCCTAGAGAAAAACCTTATAGTTTTTTACTGTTGATATGATATTAACTGTGGGCTTTACACATTTGGCCTTAATATATTGAGTTAAATATCTTCTATACCTCATGTGTTGAGAGCCTTTATCATGAAATGGTGCTGAATTTCATTAAATAATTTTTTTCTGCATCTACTGAGATAATTGTGTAATTTTTGTCCTTCATTATGTTCATGGAGTATATCACAGTGATTGCTTTTCATGTGTTAACCATCCATGCATCTCCCTTGTTCATGGTGTATGATCCTTTAATTGTGCTGTGGAATTCAGTTTGCTCGTATTTTGTTGAGAATTTTTGCATATGTATTCACTAGATACTAGCCTGTCGTTTTCTTTACTTGTGGTATCTTTTTCTAACTTTGGTATTAGGGTAATTCTGGCTTCATTAAATGAGTTTGAAGTATTCCAGGCCAGGTGTGGTGGCTCAAGCCTATAATCCCAGCACCTTGGGAGGCTGAGGTGAGGGAATTGCCTGCAACCATGGGTTCACGAACAACCTGGGCAACTTGGCAAGACCTCATCTGTACACTAAATCAGAAAATTAGCTGGGTGTGGTAGTGCGCATCTTTGGTTCTGCCTACTTGGAAGGCTGAGGTGGAAGGATCGCCTGGGTCCAGCAGGTCAATGCTGGGGTAACTGTGATCATGCCACTGCACTCCAGCCTGGGTGATGAAGAGACACTCCAACTGAAAAAAATTTTAAAAAGAGGGAAAGTTTTTCTTTTTTTCAATTTTTTGAAAGAGGTTGAGAAATATTGATTGGTGCTCATTTTTTTAAAAAAATATTCAGTAGAATTTATTACTGAAGCCCTCTTGTCTTGGATTTTCCTTTGTTGGAAGGTTTTTTGACTTCTGATTCAATGTCCTTCTCAGTTATAGGTCTATTCAGATTCTATTTCTTCATACGTTTTGTCTTGGTGTTGTATGTTTTTAGGAATTTCTCTTTTTCTTCTATGTTATCAAATTTGTTGGCATATAATTGTCTATACCAGTCTCTTATAACATTTTTAATATCAGTTACCTGCTATAACATCTCTTCTTTCATTTTTGAGTTTTTAATTTGTCTTTTCTTTTTCTCAAAGTTTAGCTAAAGGTTTGTCAATTTTGTTGATATTTTTAAAAAAATCAACTCTTACTTTTGACAGTTTTTTCTGTTGTTTTCTTCTCTTTTTGTTTTGTATGTTTCTTCTCTATTCTTTATTATTTCTTATCTTCTTCTAACTTTAGTCTTAGTTTTCTTTTTTTTCCATAGTTTGTTGAGATGCAGAGATAGGTTGTTCATTTGAGATCTTTCTTCTTTTTTAATGTAGTCATTTAGTGCTACAGACTTCCCCCATAGTACTAGTTTTGCTGTACCCTGTACGTCTTGGTGTGTTGTGTTTTCCATTTCATTTATTTCAGATTTTTCTAATTTTCCTTTTGATTTCTTCTTTGTTCCATTGATTGTCCAAGGATGCATTGCTTAATCTCTATTTATTGTGAAGTTTTTAGAAAAGATTTCAGGTATGAATTTAATCTTCTTAAATTTGTAAATACATGTTTTGTGACCTATCTGGAGATTTTTCCATGTGTGCTTGAGAAGAATGGATGTTTTGCTACTTTTGGGTGGAGTGTTCTATATGTCTGTTAGGTCCATCTGGTCTGTAGTGTCATTGGATGCTCTATCTATTATTAAAAGTGAGGTATTGAAATCTCCTACTGTTCTTGTGTTACTGTTTATTTCTCCCTTCAGGTCTGTCAATGTTTGCTTTATATATTTATGTTAAATTAAAATAGGGTAAGCATTCAGACGTCTTTCTTATTGGTATATGACTTTTACCTGGAGAACCACGCACATCAGATCTGACCATTCTGAAGTACAGTAGATCATAGAAACAGTAGGGAATTATTCAAAACACAGACAAGATGTTCTAAGAAAAATAGGCCAAATCTAGTTAAGCAATAACTTTAATTATTTAGAAGCCCCTTGTGACCTTAGAAGATTGAAAATGGTACTCAAAACTTGTGACCAGACACCTGCAGTCCATCAAAGGTGGAGAGGTAGTCTCCATCTAGTGACCAGATACCTGTAGGCCACTACTTTTAGCTCATGGTTTGCTTAATCGTGATTGTAAAATTATATTAATCTTCTTGTTAAAGGCAGCACTTTTTTTTTTCTCGTATGGCACCTATGCCTACTTGGCATGTCTTTTTTTCCTAATAAATTCTACCTTAATTATACTTGAGACTCTCTCTGAAATGTTTTTCTATGGTGAAGTCAAATGAACACATGGAGCAACACATTGCACTTCACCTGACAACACAAACACCAGTCATCTCACCAAAAGCATAGCAAAGGCAAAGTTTAAAAGATGGATAATATTAGATGGCTAAGAAGATACAGGCAGCTGAGAACTCTTATATAGTAAGTCCTCATTTAATGTCACTGACAGCTTCTTAGGAACTGTGGCTTTAAGCAAAACGACATACAACAAAACCATTTTTGTTACTCATCAATATTATAACAAAATGATATTGAATGAAATGACATTATTCAAGGACCTGCTATATATTGTTTCACATAAAGTGGTAGTTTCCAAGAACTTTGCAATACTGTTAAGTGAGGACTTAATGTATTCTACTATAAAGAGTATAAACAGGTACAGTAAATTTGTAGACTCTTGTAAGTCTTATTTACTGAAATTAAATCTGCTTAGGCTCTTTGAATTAGCAATGCCACTCATGGGTATGTAACCCTACACAGAAAATATTTATGAGGGTGTTTATCTTGATGTGGTTTAGAGCAACTGAAGTTATCAATATAGATATCTTTCACTATGGAAATGGATAAATAAAACATGGTGAAGACATACAACAGAATGTTGTGTATCAGAACTACCATGGATTTGATATTAAAAAAGCAATGTTGAGAAAGTTTGAAAGAGAATCATATCTATAGCATACAAATTAAAAAAGAAATATACAAATACTAAATATTTTACAAGCATACATAATATTTAAGGACATATTTCAAACATATTAGAATTGGTGTCTGGAATGGAAAGGCATGAAAATGGAATTGGAGCACAAGAGAAAAAATAGAATGAACATGAAAACAACCTTGCCTGGCTGATAGGATAATGTGCTGAACCAAACAGTGTGATTAACTCAGCTCTTTGCAAAGAAATTCCAAAATACCAATCAACCAACCAACCAACCAACCAACCAACCAACCAACCAACCAATCAACTCCCTGAAAACAAAGTTAAATAAGCATGCAATTTGAAAGCAAAGTGTAAAATAAATGTAGCAAAGTTAAATAAGCATGCAATTTGAAAGCAAAGTGTAAAATAAATGTGTGAATTTGGACTCAAATATAAGAACTCTACATTTTGAAAAATCAGCAAAGCATAGTACTAACATATTTATAGAGATTGAATTTGCCTAGATATTAGCCAAGAACGTATGGCTTGCACCATTTAATTGGTAACTTTAAACCTGCTTAAAAGTGACAAAGAAAGCAACTCTTTTAGGGGTTAAAGTTTACTAGTTCATTCCTATATTCAGCATATATGTAATAGACATGAATTGGATAGTCCTAAACTGGTTCATTTAACATCACTTTGGCCAAAGGTAAAATTTTCTTTAATGTCACCATTATCTCTCATGGTGGACAAATCCCTCATCACCTAGACAAAGAGTTTATCCATGTCCTGTTGGACTGTTGTAATCCAAAGGAGAGCACTACATAAATAAGACAAAGTTATAGAATCAGAATCCTCTGAATGTAAATTTCTTACTCCAAAATCCATATATTTCCCCTTTGTCTTGCTGCCTTTATTTAGTTATTTTAAAATATTGATTTTATCTGATTATAAAATTAGAATATATTGAAAAACATAAAGATGAAAACAGAAATCACCCATATTCCCACATTCTTTATGCCCTATATGTAAGCCACTAGCCACATGTGTCTGTGAAGCATTTGAAATGTGGCTAATTTGAGATGAGATGGGCTGTAAGTATAAAATACACACCAAATTTCAAGAACTTAGTTTGAAAAAAATCTTATTAGTAACTATATTATTACACATTGAAATAATATTTTGAATATATTGAGTTAAATAAATATATCACTAAACATAATTTTACTTGTTTCTTTTTACCTTGTTATGTGGATATTAGAAAATTAAAAATTACATATGTGACTTGTACCATATGTCTACTGGACCGTGCTAATATATAGGATACGTGCTGAGACTTTTTCCTATGCATTTACTTAAATTAAAAATTGTGATCATATCATCCTTGCTGTGTTACAGCCTACTTTTTAATTTAATAAGCTATTGAGAACATTCTCTAATGTTGCTAATTTTTTATGATATAATTTTAAATTACTAAATAGTGTTCTAGCTCATTGGATATAGTGTGTTTATTTAACAAATTTTTTATTTTGGAACATAGAGGTTATTCCAGTATTAACTTCACAATAATTGCTATTGTATTAACTCTTTCTCTGCATCTCAGTTTACTTGTTAGGAAAAAACCCTATCCTAGAAGTGAAATTATGGTAAAAGTTTTAAACATATTTAAGGCTTTTGCTAATTTTTGCTAAGTTGTCCTCCTGAAAAGCTATAACATTTTACACTTCCAATAGCAATGTTCAGGAGTTTTAATTTCTCTCAGTTAGCTTATTTCTCTGTCTACTTCCTTTTTCTTATGAGATTTCATCTAGTTTCAAATATAATGCTGCACAAAAATTTTATTTGAAAAAGATGACTTCTTTGGAAATAATTTATATTTTTCCAAGAATCTTATAGTTTACATGAGGTTCAGTTAATCTGATATATCATATAGTTGCTTAAAATTGTTCTTGTGTGGCATTTTCTAGGTGAATAATGCATTCACTCTATAATTTTTGGATGAGTTTAACCAAGTTTAATTCCATACAAAGGTTTTTATTTGATGTTTGCTAAAAAATATTTCAAACAGCTGATTTTTCAGAGATGTCTTTTTGGTTTCAAGCAACTGCTTTCTTTGGTGTGTGTGTTAGATCCATTTAGCAGTTACATTTTTTCTCTGTATTTCCAAGTAACAATGACTGAAAAACTCTCTTCCTTCTGTAACATGCAAAATAAACAGATGTCCACTGGAGTCCATGAGCTGTTTGAGAGGAATTAATACCAATGGACTTATTGGTCAGCAGAACATATTATTTCTGTCAAACTTTGGCTGATCTGATAAATATGCCTAACTTTTCTGTCGTTCAGGTAACTCTGAGTTACTCTGGTAGGTGTTGCTTATAGTCAAGGCCAGAAGATACACCCAAGTATGATCTGGCTCTCTTGGATTTTTCTTCCTGTTGGTTTGCTTACAACTTGAGCATTTGAGCATCAGCTGGAATACACGGTATGTTGGTCATGATCCAAGCTGAACTCAATCTCTATAGAACATGAGAGCAAGTGTGTGACCTGTGTATTATTTTCAAAGGTTTAGATTTTCATTTGATTTCCTTTATTGGTGTTTTCATTTATCTGGAATACTTGGAATTGAAATTGTCCTTTTAAGGTAGGAATATGGGAAGAGGGAAAAGCAAAGCCCTAATGACAAGAAATTTTAAGAATATTGTGGTTGTGTGTGTGTGTGTGTGTGTGTGTGTGTGTGTGTGGGTAATTTTAACCAATTTATAATAAACTCAACTGGTTTGGGGGTTTTAATGACTTTGTTGTGACTAGATGAGATGAACAAATACTGTATTTTAAAATACATTTTGACCATAAAGTTTTCAATAGTAAACTTTAACAGGAAACTGAAAACCACACCTGAAGGAAAGAAATATTTATTTCTTCAAATCCCAGTCACTGGCTGAATATCTAGCATATAGAGCAATGTTGTCATATTTGTTGCTTACCTAATTTGTGATTCTCCACTGTCTTGTAACATCTTTCTTTTAGTGACTAATTCTGTACATGTGACTATGAGTTTTCTTTATGTGCTTTTCTCTCAAATATAAGCTGATAAACAAAATCCAGGATGGAATAATGTGTGTCATGTCTTCTTAGCTGATAACATAGGAAAAACTAATTGAGGTTATGCAAAGAATACAATTAGTGTTTATGTAGTAAAGGGCAGAGGGATGGTAAAATCTAATTAACAAGTAAGAAAACTTTCCATATGTTAGTTGAAGGGAACTCTTGTTGCTGCTGTTGTTGCAAGACTCTTAAAATGTCAGAGCCTCTTATTTTCTACTTTTGACCATAGTAGTTAACTAATTATTTCTCCAGTCTGATCTTATGACAAAAGTACTTTTCTGGTATGATAATACTAAAAAATATCTGGCTAAAGGAGCCAATAATAAGTGCATCAGTTCTTACAACCAATGCCTTTAAAAAGTTTTACTTTAGTATATACTTGGTAGGAATGGAATGAAAATAGAAATTTTTAACAAAGATGGACACAAAGTTTATAATAATTGTGATGAAGCTAGTTTGAGTAGGAACAGGAAAAGTGTGATACCTTATATCATTTTAAATGGCAATACATTTGATAGAGTTAAGTGTTTCTATATAATTAATATAATGGAGCAAAGACTCAAGAAACATTAAAAATTGAGTGCATGATTAAGAATTATGAAGATATAGAATCTCTTTCTGTTTTTATGAAAAAAAGATATTCTGGCAACAAATAATTTTTTATGTCAATTGATTTGTTTTGTCTTATATCTATAAGATTTTTAGGTAAGAAATATAACTTTAGTGATTCCATAAAAATGGTATATATAGAGATTTTAAAGTGGGATTATGAACATTTTTAGAGTAACAAATGCAATCTAGGAAAATTTTTGATCTTCTCATGACAAGATCCTGCTTTCTAGAAAATAACATTTCTTAGCTTGTTTTTCTGATTCATCCCAAACAATGGTAACCAGTCAATTAAACCAATATTTATTAAATGTCAAATATTCATTCATTCATACATTCATCCAAAACTCATGTGCCAAACATCTACCATATGCAAAACACCCTTTTAATTTCAGCTTTATATAACCACCATAAAATCTATGAATATTTTGGTTCTAGAATTCTTCTGCTCCAACTTTTTCATTATAGTGATGAAGAAATCGAGGATCAAAAACATAGGAAACTTGGCAGAGGTTGCATTTAGGTCGTGTCTGAGGAGAGGGTGGATTTCAGTTTCCAGGACCACTTATCCAGGATACTTTCTGTTAGAGCAATTTAAGAGATGGGCTTCTGGACCAGTGTGGACCTTTATTACAAATCCCTCCTTTGTTGCTAATATTTTAGATTTCTAAAATTTTAGGTTTAAAGTTTGTATTTCTGATTTATCATTTAAGACTTTACTGAGAAAAGGCATGATGACCATTTATGTGCCATTTTGCTGTACTGTGAAAGCTATTTTCACAGAAGGTAGCATGAATTTGCAATTTAAAGTAGGAATATGCAAATAATTTTTTAAATTTTGTCACCCCTCCCAACTCTTGTCCTTGACCTTTCAAGCTTCTAATGACCTCCATTTCTTTCCTTCACGAAGAAATCTTTTCATTAGCCTTCATACATGCCTGTATTTTCTTGATAAAGACTCCCAGGAAAGCAGTGTTTAAAAAGTTCAGTACGGCCTCCAATCTCAGGCTTTATCTTTGAAATTTTGCACACTGAGTTAAAATATTGCTACATTTGTGGCCTGAGATCGTCCCTGCTAATTCCATATGAAGTAAGAGTGCCAAAGAACTCTTAGAACTCCCCTTGTGAATTTGCTTGGTGAGCGATTCTGGACTTGGCGTTTTAATCTCTCCATCAGGATCAACATGATCCTGTGTTATAGCCAAGGTCAAATGGGATAAGCAGTTGAACTTTCTCCTTCGTCCTGCGTGGCTCATTGAAACATGTAACCTTTATAGACTTGGTTTCTTCTTTGAAGGGGAATCTGAAGTCCAAGCAGATGTTTCTTTCTTTCTTTTGAAAACCCGATTTCATTTCACTAGGCATGGTGTCAAAGAAGCAATCAGGGGTAGATTAGGTAGGAGGTGGAAGGTCACTGTTTTCTTTGCTAATATTGCAACATAAGAGGTTTTTGTATTTGTTTATTTTTATTTTTTTTGCCAGTTGGGCCACTGAGAGCAACTCGTTGATTCTAAAGACATAGATTTTCTCTTTGTGTCAGCAGTGGTAATGGAATCAAGGTATGTGATGGAAAGCCAGGGCAGCAGTGATCTGATCCCTTTTGGATGGCAAAAAATAAAACCCTTAAGCAACCAGCTGCCACATTTTAAGGCTTTATTTTTCCTCCTATGCAAACAGTGCAAATGACTCCCTTCTTCCACAAAATAATATGTTTTGTTACTAATATCCTATGAATAAAACAGTAGCTGGGCTGCTGTTCCCCTTCTAATACAGTCCTATGTTTTCTTAAATGAACCACCATGCACACAGTATCTTTAACTATAAGTGACATTTATGGTCAACTTTATGGCTCTGTCATTGCATGTGGCTCACTAACAAGCTCCTTAAAATAACTGTCCTTTAATAACCTCAAGTGTTTGGCCTTCTGCTTCACAACAGCATGTGGGACAACCTATCAAACTGGATGTGGTGACATGAAGGCAGAGTACTATATGGTCAATTCTGCCTTTTTCTTCCTGGAGGCAGTAGTCTAAGGCCTCCAATTCATATTTTCTGTAAAACCTTCGGCACTGATAAATAACTCCCTAGCTGATTTAATGGACACAAAATTAACTAAACAAGCAAAGAATGGAAACCACATCTAGAATTTTATAATTGAGAAGAGATCCTTGCTATAAAATTGCAAATTGTTGTTGGGTAACATGGCCAAGAATCACTGCTGATTTGGTGAGAAAAATAAGTATGCCTGAATTCTTCTGCTAATCATTTCTTCTTATTTTGCCCTCTTGTGGTAGCCAACATTAACTTCCCATCTATTTGCCAATAATAGAGAATTGCTGCTAAATCTTTGAGCAGATGGTATAATGTAGGTACTAGACATTGGAAGAATTTAGATTAAAGAGAAATGGAAGAGAATTCTGAGTGGGAAGTAATTTACCAATTCGTCTAAATCCTTTCATGGATGATGAAAGAATTTTTTCATTATTAAAAAAGCCATAGATTCCTTATCTAAGCACAGTGGTAGGTAATAAAGATACAACTACTGTAAAGTTATTATTTCCTAACTAGGACTTCAGAGTTCCTAACTCAGCATCTTTCTCTTTTTTAAGGATCTCACACTAGTGTTTTTGAGTTGAGTATATAATATTTTCCACTGTCATTTGAAATCATATATCTCTAGCTGGATCACAAGCTCCTTAAAGGTACTTTAATGTCTTTTAATCTTGTTCTTACTTAAGAATGTGAAGCACAGTGCTTAGCCCATAGTAGGCACTTAATAAATACTTCTCAAATGACTTTTTAGACCAAAGATGGGGAGAATTAAATAGCCAGTTGATACAAGATATAGTAGATATAGTTGAATATGACCTCCACAAAACTAAAGACAATTAAAAAAAAAAAAAAGCTGTTCTGAAACCAGCTGGTAGATCTAAGTGTAAAGAGACAAGAAGATCCAGAATGAGATAAGGAGTTAAATAAGTTGCTGATCTGTAAAAAGTTCTGATAATTTCTTATTTGTTTGGCTATCCTTCTGTGAAAGATGGTTGGAGAGGCCTTTTTGTGCATTTTCTGGACATACTGTAGTGACTTTCCCTCTTTGAGCCACTATAAATCAGGAGAAGTCTGTAAAGATCAAATGCAAAGCAGAGGTTATTATAATTCAGCTCCTTACCTTTGTGTAAAGATAGCATAGTACAGTGGAAAGAGTGTGGGGATTAGCATCTAGGTTCTAGGTTTGAATCCCAGCTCTAACACTTATTGCCTCCTGTTTCCTTATCTGCCAGATATGAGTCTTAATTTCCTATGGTTTGACTCTTAAGGTTGCTATGGGCAATGACAGAGCCAATGAAAGTAATTTCTCAATTGCAAAGGGCTGCCCGACGTAATTATGAAAAAGAAGAGGGCATTCCCATTTTTCTAACTTCGAAAACCTGGAAACAGAAGGGGGAAAGGTCCTGATCATTCAGATTCAGTTCAGGCATGTTAAGTATATATGTGTATTTACAAGGTTATCATGGAAGACGCACTAGAGAAGGAATCATTCAATGAATACACATGAAGTTCGAGAGTATCCTTGGCTGCATAGAACTGGGGACAAAAAACACTCTAAAAAGAATATTATGATCTTACAAATGACATCAAAATTCTCACTTGGGCACAGTGACCCAGCAAATTATTTCTTTATTTGGGGATAATTACCTATGTTGTGGCTGACATGTTTATAAAGTAAACCCAAAGCATTTAGTTTCCGTTTGCTTTTGTTTAGGTTTGCTTTCTGTTGTCTTGCCCTGGGTCTAAAGAAAGCCTGCACATAATAGGAATGGCATGGAGCTATTTTTAAAAAATGCGGCCAGAGGAGCTACAGCCCAAAAGCCACCACCGCAGAAGTAAACAATATCTACTTTTACGACTTGACTTTCATAACAGTGAGACCCGCAGAAGGCCTCCCACCCACTACAGACATGCCATCACTGCCTTTCTTCCACCTTCTACATGCGTCCACACACCAAAGGCACCTATTGCCACATCTACTTCCGAAGCCAGGAACGTTTACTTTTATCCCAGGGTGCAGGTTTGGATACACTTTCTTTCTGGAAGTATATCAAAGTCAGTCTCTCGCCTGCGGTCTAGAGAGCGGAAGAGTTTAGTCATAGCTTGGTCCAACTCCTGAGCAATGATATTCAGCTTATGATTTCTGAAATGTTTATGTTAGTTCTAGCCATGTCGTTTACTGCCATTGTTGACACTAACACTGTTCAGTCCAGATGAGAGAACAAGATCAGCAACTGAGATTGTTTTGTGTTGTAAGTTCCACTCGCAGATGTCCTCAAACTAATGAAAGCCAGAGTGTATTGCTTTCTCTGATCACATGATCAGAAAACCAAGGTTGTTGGGGACATTCAGAAAAGCTTTATTTTCCAAGGGTAGCAATTGATTGTGAGAAAATAATGTGGAAATAAGGTGTAACAGGTAACTTGCTTTCTTGAGTATTTCTTAAAGGCCCCTCAAAACTTTCAATGTAGAAAAGAGTGCTGTATGTAGTAGCGTCTGCTTTGTTCCTGCTTTTAAAAACTCCAAGGATATGAATTGTTTCTGGTATGTAAAGCCAGCATTGAGTTCAAATAGTTTTCAATCAGCTAAAAAAGTTGCTTTATTTTCACAACAATTTTGGCTCTTGTGGACATGGTTTTGGAGCATACACCACCCAATCTTAGAAATATGCATAGGAAGGACCTTGTCTTGCTTTTCCTTTTGGCTTTCATTTGTTTAATATTATACTAATGGACAAGTTGTGCCAACTAAAAAGACAGAAAAAGAGGCAAGTTAAGAGAAGGGTGATTTTAATTAACTAGCACTTTTTAAAGCTGCTAAAATCTGCCCCTTGGATTGGCAATGCTTTACCATTAGAACCAGACAGACCCTGAAGAATCCTGAACTATTCTTTTACTTTAGATTTTTTAAAAAAAGTAATTTCTTTAACAAGTAAGGAATTATTTTATTTTACTAGGTTTTCTGCATTACCCTTGAGAGGTAAATGTATTCTTCATATATAATTTTAAAGTGTAGGGTACAATTCAGGATTAGGTACACAAGTGGGCATCATACAGGTAAAGTTTGGGTCTCCTTTGGTCCCCAATTTTCCTGATTTGAAATCAGTTACTCTCATTGACATTGTGTTCTGCACCCCAGCAGTGATAAGTGTAGTTCTTGATCTTCACTTGAAGAAAAGGATGTGATAATATTGGTGGACTGCATAGATCTTATTCTATGATATAAAACATTTTTACAATGGGAACTTGGTACATACAACACAAACAATTTTCAACTTGCATGCCATGGAAGCTGTACATTTTGCAACAGGATTATAATGCAGCAAAGGAATTTGGATAGTAGTTTGATATTTGCCATAATAAAATTTGAAATGTATCTGTTTAAGCAAGTATTTTGTTCTAATCTACTAAACTTGGATCATTGAACATTTGATATCAAGCAAAGGCCTGTTTGATTCTCCTTAGTGAATATATATAGAAAGTCATTTGTTTAGAACCCTATTTGATATATCTAGCCATTAAATCTAGCCATTAAATATATTACATTTTTTTCCTTCTAAAACATTTTACTCTTGTATTTTAATGTTTAACAAGTGGATTTCTTTCAGCCATGTAACATAGTAAGTATGTAGAAGAATATGTATTCACCTGCCCTGTCAATGAGGCCAGCGTTTCCCAAGCTAAATGTCTTCATTTAAAAGAAAATTTTATTAATAATGGTGATAGCTAACATTTATTGAGTAGTTATTATATGACAGGAATTGTGATTGGCACTTTATATGTTGTGACAAAGAGTAGTTAGTTTTTTTTCCCATACTGTTTCCTTTTTTTCCTGGCAACTCAACCAGTTACATTTTCCTTCTCATTGTGATTATGTGTGACCAGCTAAGCTTGTTCTTGCCAGTGGTTTGCAAATCATGGACCATCTCTAAGTCTAGTCCATAAAACCTTCTCACATGTGATGCTCTTTTTTTATTCCTGTTATCTTGATGCAGACAAACATGATGAACTTAGAAGTGATGTGTTGAAAATGATGGGGATATAAGATGCAGGAATCTTGGTTCTAATATTCCTGCTTATACTAGATTCTCCTAACAATCAGTAATACCCATTTCGAATTGTGTGTATGTCAGAAATGATTTTTTGTCATGTTGGTGTCATTCTATATTTGGGGTATTTGTTTATTATAACAGCTAGCATTACGTCTATGTGTGTATATACATATATATATATATATACATATATATATATATATATATATGTATATATATATATATAAAGTTACTTGATTCTTTGCTCCTTGAGATAGGGATAATATTTTACCAATTTTTCAGATGAAAAAACTCTCATATGGATTTAAGAAAAACAATACTCCATTGCAGAACAATTCTAACTGGTAGAGCTGGGACTTGATCCAAGATTTCTGTGTGGATACTTCTTTCTCTTGTTATAATTATCAGGTGAGAGATAAGACAATTCTCCTGTAAGCTCCAAATCTTGTACTTTGCTCTATACAGATAAACCCTTTAGGACTGAAAAAATGTTCTTTGCATACTAGGCTGTCAATACATTTCTGTGCTCACTAACTTTTCCTTTTAATTTGAGTGTTACATTCAGTGAATTTCTTTGTGTAGATAATTGGTAAATTTTTCAAAGAAAATTAAGACATATAAAGTTTTATAATGTCAAAAATTTTAGGTTTAAAAAAGTTAAAAGAAATTATATAGTTAGATATACATATCTAGTATATGTACATGATATACATGAGGATTAATAATCAATATTATTAAATAATACTATAGTGCGTACTTTTCCAAGTCACTGTTTTTCTTTGTTTAAATTATTAAAAATATTAACAGAAACCATTTTTGTCCCTATTTATTCAAGTTATTTTCATTGAACTATTTTATGGTTTAAATCATAGGAAATCTTCAATCATTTTGAACCTGATGAAGTCTGTATTTTTAGATAACTGTGTCTCATTGTCTTTCAAGAGACTGCAGTCCTTCCACATCTATGAAAGGATAGCACTGATGTTGCTTGAATCATAGGAAAAGATATTTTGAACTGTTGCCATAGTATGTGCACAATTAAATTAATAAGCACAGTAAATGCATCATATGACAATATAGTTTTAAATGTAGAGACTGCATATTCATTTTTAAAAAAAGAAGCAGGAAAATCAATATATTTCACAGGAAGTCTTAGAAGTTAAGCTAGCATATGCCCAAAGAGAAAAAGCCTATTAGTTAGTGGAAAAAGTTGAGCATCAATTAGATAAAGAATAGCATTCTCAAGGTCCAAAACAAGAAGTGGAGCACATGAAGTCTTGGAGGAAGCTTGCAATCTGCATAACAAAGTGCTTGAAATGCCAGAGGAAATACAGTTTTGCTGTTGTATTATAACATAGCATATTTATTCATGGTTAATAACTAAGTATAACATTCCGTGAGCAGGACCAAAGTCCTTCATCTTTTTAAACATTGGGTTATTTTTTCATAGTAAAAAATGAAAACAAAATTGCTTCTCAACAACAGAAGGATAATTTTTTTTCACTGGAGAGTGTTGTTTGGCAATTTTCTTTTTATCTTGTGAAAGGCTCCCTGCTAATTCTCAGCCTTACCTGCTACTTTTGACTTCATCACTCTAGGAGTACAATCTAGTTTATGGGCCAAACATCCTAGAGGAACACCAGGTCCTCTCTTTGCAAATAAAGTTCCATTTAGTCCTGGCAACGCAAGGCTTTCTGGTTCAAAGAGAAGAGTCTTATAAGACTTCTTGGACACCAAATAACTCTTACAAAACAACATTTTGATGAATTAAGTGTAAATGAATCAGAAACATATGGATTAAATTTTCTTTGAAATATGCATGCCTTTTCCCAATTAAGGGGGAAAATGTTTGGCAAAATGTATTTTGCTGAACCCAAAATACTAGAATGAAGCTCAATGTTATCCTGGACCCCCAAATTATACTGGAGTCTCTTCTCTTTTAAAATTAATTCATGTTTAGACTTAATATTGTTTATTTTTTTTTCAATTTGAAAATGGCTTTATTCTGAGCTCTAATTACTTCCTTGGATCTGTGCTTTATTTTAGTTATTGATAAAACCCCTGACACTAAGAAGTATGCATCCAAGTTTACAGTCACATGTCAACAAACTTTTGGTAAGAGAAATGTACTTTGCTTCTCTGTTGATAATTGTGCAATCTTAATTTTGCATCTTATTTAAACCTAAGAGTACTATATACATTGTTTAGAACGTTTCCCTATGCTGTGATCACTTGGAAAAGCCATGAACCAGAGAGATTTTTGAAGATGCAGAGAAAAAAAACAAGTCCCAGTCCTACAGAGAGAAACAGTGACACCCAGGGAGAAAATGCGCTGTGTGGTTCTGTACTCATTTTACTGGTATAAATATGTCTACTCCTTGGCTATCATCCTCATTATACCATGCAATAGAGGAAGAAATGAGTTGGTTTTAGCAAGTTTCCATTTCCCCCCATCTTTATTTACCTATATGAGTGGGCTTTTGCTAAGAGGAGACAGAAGAATAAATGCTTACTCAATTAGCTCTGTTGTGTGTATTGAAAGTTAAGTACCTATTGTCCTTTAACCAGAGGGTTCTAGATAAGGAATACAAGACTTCTGATCACTCCAGCCTACTTTGGACACTTTTTTTTCTCTCTAAACTATAAGCAAACAAGTCTTCTTCATTTTCTCACTTCTACCAAACATTTTCCCCCTCAGGTCCTTTGCACATGCTATTTTATGAGTTTGGAATACTCCCCTACTTCCTACCTCACAGCCACTCCATCATTAATTATACTCAGCTTTCAAGTCACAGTTCAAATGTCACCATTCCAGACAGGTCTTTCCTGGACAGGTAGGTTCCCATCTCTTCCAAAACTTTTTGTTTTCTTTATAGCATTTAAAATCACAACTTGTAATTATCTTAGTTATCTTAGTTAGTAACAACTTGTTTTCTGCCTATTTCTTCCACAAAGGCAAGGGTGATATTTACCTTATTGATGATTTTTCATCTCAGTGCCTAGCAAAGAACACGGCACAAAGAAAGTGTTGAATAAATATTTGTTGAAAGAATGAATAAAAGTATGAAGCTTTAGGTGGTCTTGTCCCTCTCCTTTAGGGCTGTGGCATGCATCCCCTGTGGCAAACTTGCTTTTGAGAAGATAGAATGTGGTTTGCTGGGACATTACTAGTTTGTGTGTGTTGTCCTGGTTTAATTAGTTTGATTAGTTGCCTTTTTCATGTTTAGCAGCATTCTAGCTTGAATGATTACTTATATGGTATGATGTATTGTCCAGACATAAATTATTTCTCCCAATACCTGGCGTCTTCCTTCCCCCTCCCTCAGGGAACAGCCTCTGGCCAAGGCTGGTCTCTGGAGGATATGCATATTCCCAGTAATGAGTCATGGGATGCAGGTGATCTAACAAAGCTAAAAAAAAATGGGGCACTACTCTTAATCAATGTAATTGTAAACACCGGATAGCAATTTGAATTGTTAGCTTGCTTGATTATAAAACTACTTACCCTACTGTCTCAAGTCACAGATTCTTCACCAGCTGCCACCATTGTTTCCTCCCATAAGTTTCAATAAATCAGTGTCTTTCCCTGCTGGACTTCTGGGTGACTTCTCTGGAATAGGTAAACATTAGCGCAAGCCCTCTCAGATTTGGGGTTACCATGCTACCTATAGTTTGTCCAGTTATCTAGTATTTTGAATCTTTTTATGTAAAGACAGTGTCCACTGCATTTGTTACATGGTTATGGTGCCCTGGTTGTATATGCCTGAAGAGAACATGTGTCTGTGGTCATCTGTGATCTAGAAAGCACTATACTGTCCAGAGAGGGAAAATAATATTGGTTCATCATATACAGCCAAGCTAAGCAATAATTCAAAAAAGAATAATGAAATTACTGATCATTTGGCTTCTCATAAGGTCTCAAGCAGATCTCAAGCAGATTTTTGATATGAATAAGAGAATAGACAAATTGAGATTGACGACTCAGGCAAGGAAAGAAAAGTCATTATGATATGTACCATGTTAGTTGCTGAAGTTGCTGAAATTAAAAATATTTATAAAACTCTATTGCTATCTTGGAGGGGCTGATAATTTGCTTCAGGAAAAGACATACATGCCAAAAGGATAAATGTACTGCATGTACAATGTATAGAAAAAATGTGCTTTAGGATCTCTGAAGGTAGATTCAGAACATTTGGTGACCAGGGACTTAGGGAAAGGTTTTTGGCAAAATAGTGAGAGGTTAGATTGGTAAGTCAAACTTTGTTTGACTCAGAAGGAGCAATTTGAGGATAGTAGGAATGGAGAGAAGAGAGATTAGCCAGATAAGTACTTACTCATCATTTTAGTAATCCAGAAGTAAATTTAGTTCATAAAATGAAAGAAACTAAGGTAGTTAACGCCCCTATTTCAGGAAATTCCTGATGCAAATATTTGAAAAATTTAGAATTTTCATCTCAATATTTCTTCAAAATTTTCAAGAATGCAATAAATTAGAACAAGTTAATTTGCATAAGTTTGTAATTCATTTTGACATGATGTTTTTATTTTATAGATTTGTATTTACAGGACAAATTTTCCGAGATTGTTTATTTTTTAAGGGCACACACATTTGGGCACCAGCTCCTCCAGGGTTGCAAGTTGTTCTCTCTTTCTGAGGGGGAATGTGGAAGAAGAAGTTAGGGGGACAAATTGTCACTGAAGTTGTTCTTGAAACTATTCATCCTTTCCCTTGACCATTATCGGTCCTAAATTCTTTTTGCTCTCAGCCCTTACCTCTCCTAACATAGGGAGGTTTCCTAATGGTCCCAGATGATCCATCTCTTCTCATCTGATATACTCCATACTATGTCCTTATTCACAGATAACCTTTAACACTATTGGGTCTTTTAAATTCTGTAACTCAAATGGCATGGGTACTTAGCACTATGGCTTAAACTTATGTAGTATACCTGAAAAAGCTTTCAAATTATTATACTTCTTTGTTTGTGTAGAGCATATAAGATACAGAAATGTGAATTTTACTTTAGAGGGGTTACCCTAACATGTCCTTCATCACTGGAACCCTCAAAACTTTACTGGAACGGCAGGTCCCTGAAACTTCGTAGGGCATATCTCCTACCTTCTGAAGTACATGTTTCTTATCAAGGTCCACAGTTACTTTTTTCTCATCCTACTCTACCAACATGATGTCATTGATATGATAATAACTCAGTGTGATATTCTATGAAATATACAAATGGCTCAGATTTCTTCAGTTTATATTATGACGGAGGGTAGGAGAATTATTAACGTCCCCGGACAAAATCATGAGCATATATTGTTTTTTGTTCCTTGTGAATGCAAACTGTTTCTTGATTGAAATAGAAAAGGACACATTTGCCAAATCAATAGCCATCACTAGCTACCATGTAGCTGAGACTGTGTTTATCTGCTCTGGTAATGATACCACATTTTATAATGCAGTTAGTTTGAGCTTATGGTTGTCTATGGCCATTTTCCAGAATCTAGTCAGTGACTGTAAGGACTAGACTAAAAAATTAAATGTAAAAATGTTACAGACCACTATATCTGCATTCTTTTGATCTTTAAAAGTAGCACTAATCTCTGTTCCATCCCAGGATACGATTTCTTTTTTATTTTTGGTGGATAGAGTAGGAACAGTTTTGGGAGCTTCTTCTTGGGCTTCTCAGTTAAGACAACTTTTATTCTACAAACTAAAGACCACATGTGAGTTACTCCAAGAGCCAAGTATATCATTTCTAATAATTTATTCAGGAGCCATGGAAAACAATTGGGTCCATAGACCCAGGGGATCCATTGCAAACTCTGTTTTGGTCAGGAATTCATTTATTATCTAGTCATTGCAAGTCCCTCACTCTCATAATTGGACATTGATGATGTTTCTGGTTTCAGAGCAACAATGTCAACTCAGACCTTTTGTTCAATAGTTCATGAAATGTCTAGGTGTATATGTCTTTCCCCAGTGTATAGTCATGTGAGCAAAAAGTCAGAAGGTCCTTTAAAGGAGAACTGGGAGAATCATTACGGTGTATTCTTGCTATGGCATTGCATTGCCCTTTCTCTTGGGGACCATTTAAATCAACAATTTCCAGATCTGAACACTGGCTCAGGTATGAGAATCAATCAAGGGATCATAACATTTTAAAGGGACAATGTCTTTAGACTTCTGCTTGTTCATTCCTGTATGTTTGTTTCTAAGTCAATTTTCTTGAGGTAGAATTGACATAAATAAAATTCTATTTAAGTGTTAAATTTAATAGTTTTGACTGTATATTCATGTAACTTTCACCACAATCATGTTATAGAACATTTCTAACAGCTCAACATTGTTCTCATCCATCTTTATAGTCATCCTTTACACCCAGCCTCTGACAATCACTGTTTTCACTCTGTTACGATTATTTGCCTTTAACATTTTTTGACAGAAGTGGAATTATATAGTATATAGTCTTTTGGGACCTGCTTTTTTTTTTTAACCTAGTATAATGCTTTTGATACTTATTTTTGCTGTAGTATATATCAGTTGTTCCTTCTTCCTTTTTATTGAGCAATAGTCTATTGAATGAATAGTCCACAATTTTAATTATCAATAAAGATGCTATACATTTTCAAGAAAGTCTTTTTTTTTTTTGAGTTGGAATCTCAGTCCATCACCCAGGTTAGACAACCCTCATGGCCACCCCAGCGTCGACTTGCTAGGCTCCGGCGATCCTTCTGCCTCAGCCTTCCAAGTAGCCAGAACTACAGGTGTGTGCTACTACGCCTGGCTAATTTTTTGATTTAGTGTAGAGACGAGGTCTTGCCAAGTTGCTCAGGTGGATCTCAACCCCGCGGGCTCAGGCAATCCACTCGTCTCGGCACCCCCCAAAGTGTTGGGATTACAGGCTGAGCCACCGAGCCAGGCCCAAGTAAAGTCTTTATGTAAGGTTATGCTTTTAGTTCTCCTGTGGAATACTTAGAAAGAGAATTTCTGTGTTATATATTATTCTGTGTTATATATTAGCATGTATATTCCTAACTTTCTAAGATATTACTAAACTAGTTTTTCAAAGTGACTTAATACATCAGAAGTGTATGAAGATTCTCATTGCTATATCCTTTCTAACATTTATTATTATTATTACTATTTTGAGTTGGGGTTTCACTCTGTCACCCAAACTGCAGGGCAGTGGAATGGTCATGTCTCACAAGTCTCAATCTTCTGAGCTCAAGAGGGTCTTTCTTTTTTTTACTTTTTCTTTTTGAGTTGGAGTCTCACTCTGTTGCCCAGACTGGAGTGCGGTGGCTGGGACTGCAGCCTCAACCTGCTGTACTCCAGCGATCCTTTCTTCTCAGCTTTCCGAGTAGCTGGAACTACAGGCGCGTGCTACCACACCCGGCTAATTTTTGATTTATTGTAGAGATGAAGTCTCACCAAGTTGCCCAGGCGGGTCTCGAACCCGCGGGCTCAGGCAATTCACTCACCTCAGCCTCCCAAAGTGCTGGGATTACAGGCTGAGCCACCGAGCCTGGCAAGAGAGCCTTTCTTCTCAGCCTCCTGAATATCTGGGACTTCAGGCATGTGCCACCCACCTGGATAATTTTTAATTTTTTTGTAGAGACAAGGTCTCACTATGTTGCCAGGATGGTCTCGAACTCCTGGGCTCAAGCAATCTTCTTGCCTCAGTCACTCAAAGTACTGGTATTACAGGCATGAGCCACAGTGCATGGCCACTAGTCTTATGAATTTAACTATTCTGCAGTGGTATCTCATTTTTTTGTTTATTTGTGTTTTTGAGTTGAAGTCTCACTCTGTCACCCAGGCTGGAGTGTAGTGGCATACTCACAGTCACCCTAGTGTCGATCTGCTGGGCTCAGGCAATCGTTCCGCCTCAGACTTCCATGTAGCTGGAACTGTAGGCATGCACTACCTCCCCAGCTAATTGTTAAATTTATTGTAGAAGTGAGGTCTGGTGAAGTTGCCCAGGTTGGTCTCAAACCCATGGGCTTAGGCAATCCTCTTACCTTGGCCTCCCAAAGTGCTGGGATTATAGGCTTGAGACACCACACCTGGCCTCATTGTTGTTTTAATGATGACTTTCCTATGGACTAGTGAAGTTGAAAGTTTTTTTTAATGTGCTTCTCAGTCATTTGTGTATCTTCACTAGTAAGGCGTCTATTCAATTTTTTAGGCCGATATTTTAATAGGATAGTTTCTGTTCTTCTTATTGAATTGTAAGAGTTTTAAAAGTGTATTCTGAATACAAGATTTTTAAAAATCAGATAAATATTTAAAATATGTTACTTCGGTCTATTGGAATTGACTTTTCATTTCCTTGGTAACTTTTGAGGAGCAAAAGTTCTTAATTTTGATGAAGGCCAGTTTATCAACCAATTTTTGTTTCATACTTATGTCCTAAGAGACATTTTTCAAACTGAAGGTAACCCTGTATCCATCTCTATATCTACACCACTCCCCCTGTGTCTTGCTATCATCTATCTATATGCAATATAGACACCCTGGTGTGCCTGATTCCCTAAACCTTTTTTTTTTAATTTATTTTTTTCTCAAGAATTTTTTTGTTTATTATCAATATTTTGTACTATGATATTGTGGGGAACAGTTAAGGGTTAGGTATACAAATACGTTTCATTCAGGCACCCTGTTGATAAGAGGTGCTTCCCCATCCCAGACAGATATTTGCTACCGTTAATCCCATCTCTCTCCCCCCCATAGTTTCCCACTACTGTCAGTCATTTTCTTATAGTATTACTTTGGATGTTCAAGGTCTGTTATATGAGTGAGAACATGTGATACTCGGATCTTTGTTTCTGTGAGAGGTCACTCAGTATTATAGACTCTGGTTCCATCCAGGATGCTGCGAAATTCATGATTTTGTTCTTTTTTATGGCTGCGTAGTATTCCATCGTGTATATGTACCATTTTTTTTTAATCCAGTCGTCTTTTGATGGGCAGCATGGTTGCTTCCAGGTTCTTGCTATTGTGAACAATACTGTGATAAACATACGTGTGCAGGTATCTTTTTTATAGAGTGATTTGAGTTCTTCAGGATATATTCCCAGTAGGGGGATTGCAGAGTCATATGGGAGGTTGATATTTAGAGCTTTTAGGAATCGCCACACTGCTTTCCACAGAGGTTGCACTAGCTTACACTCCCACCAACAGTGTAGAAGTGTTCCCTTTTCGCCACACCCTCTGCAGCAGCTGTTATTTTTTGAGTTGTTGATAATTGTCATTCTGACTGGAGT
>NW_007252738.1:70867-73252 GCF_000164805.1 Carlito syrichta
CAGCACATTTGAGTTCCTTGTAGATCCAAAATGTTAAGCCTTTGTCAGACCTGGTGTTGGTAAATACTTTTTCCCAGTGTGTAGGCTGTCTCCCTGCTCTCTTGATGGTTTCTTTGGCTTTGCAGAAGCTTGTCAGTTTAATAAGGTCCCACTTGTCTATCTTCTCTCTTATTACCTGTGGGTTTCAGGTTTTGTTCAGGAATTGGATGCCAGTTCCGATTTCCATGAGGGTATGGCCTTCATTTTCTAAGGTTCTTATGGTTTGAGGTTTTACATTTAGATCTCTGATCCATTTGGAGTTAACCTTTGTGCATGGGGATAGATAGGGGTCCTGTTTCAATCTTCTGCATGTGGTCAGCCAGTTTTCCCCGCACCATTTACTGAATAGGTTCTCCTCTCCCCAGTGGTAGGTGATGGAGGCTTTGTTGAAGATGAGTTGGTTGAGAAATTGAGGTTTTGCTTCTGGAATTTCAATTCTATTCCATTGATCTATATGCCTGTTCCTATACCAATACCAAGCTGTTTTGATGATTGTAGCTTTATAGTAAAGTTTGAAATCTGGTAATGTGATACCACCTGCTTTGTTTTTTTTGCTGAGAATTGTTCTGGCTATTCTAGGACGTTTGTGTTTCCATATAAATTCCTGCGTTGTTTTTTCTAGATCTAAGAAGAATGTTGCTGGTAATTTGATGGGTATTGCATTGAATTTGTAGATTGCCTTAGGTAAGATGGACATCTTCACAATGTTGATTCTTCCAATCCATGAGCATGGGATATTTTTCCACTTGTTTGTGTCATCTTTGATTTCTTTGAGCAGTGTTTTGTAGTTTTCATTGTAAAGGTCTTTCACGTCTCTGGTTAGGAAGATGCCAAGGCATTTCATTTTTTGTGTGGCTATTGTGAATGGAATTGTGCTTTTTATTTGAGTTTCTGTTTGTTTATTATTGCTGTAAAGAAATGCGATTGTCTTTTGCACATTTATTTTGTATGCTGAGACTTTGCCAAAGGCTTTTATCAGTGTAAGGACGTTATTGACAGATTCTCTTGGGTTTTCAAGGTGCACAGTCATATCATCTGCAAAGAGAGATAACTGGACTTCCTCTTTTTCTATTTGGATACCCCTGATTGCGTTCTCTTCTCTGATTGCTCGAGCCAGGACTTCCAGTACTATGTTGAACAGGAGGGGTGAGAATGGGCATCCTTGTCTTGTTCCAGTTTTCAGGGAAAATGGTTCCAATTTTTGTCCATTTAGGAGCATGCTGACTGTGGGTTTCTCGTAGATGGCTTTTACTATTTTGAGGTATGTTCCCCGTAAGCCTAGATGTTCGAGGGTTTTTATCAAGAAAGGTTGCTGGATTTTATCAAAAGCTTTTTCTGCATCTAATGATATAATCATGTGGTTTTTGTTTTGACATCTGTTGATGTATTTAATTACATTTATGGTTTTATGAATGTTGAACCAGGCTTGTATCCCAGGAATGAAGCCTACTTGGTCATGATGGATGATTTTTGAGATGTGTTGTTGAATGTAGTTTGCTAGGATCTTGTTGAGAATTTTAGCATCTATGTTCATCAAAGATATTGGCTTATAGTTCTCTTTCTTTATTGGATCTTTACCTGGCTTGGGTATCAATGTGATGTTGGCTTCATAAAATGATTTGGGGAGAGTTCCATCTTTTTCAATCGCCTGGAATACCTTCAGTAGGATTGGTATCAGCTCCTCCTTATATATCTTGTAGAATTCTGCTGGAAAGCCATCTGGTCAGGGTTTTTTTTTGTAGGTAGTTTTCTTATTACGTAGTCGATTTCCTTGATTGTTATTGGTCTATTTGGGGTCTCAATTTCTTCTTGCTCCAACCTAGGTAGGTTGTGTGATGTCAGAAAGTCCTCCATTTCCTTAAAGTTTTCAAGTTTGTTTCCATACAAATGTACATAGTAGTCTCTAATGATCTTTTGTCTTTCTTCAGGGTCAGATGTGACTTCATCTTTTGTGTTTCTGATTGTGCTTATTTGGGTTTTTTCTCGTTTTTTCTTGGTCAGTCTAGCTAGGGGACCATCGATCTTGTTTATCCTTTCAAAGAACCAGATTTGTTTCATTGATTTTTTGTATTATCTTTTTGTCTTCTATGTCCTAGATTTGGGCTTTTATTTTGGTGATCTGGATTCTTCTGCTGAAATTATGGTTTTTGTGGTCTTGCTTTTCCAGCTTCCTTAGGTGGCTTGTTAGGCTGTTAATTTGTGTTCCTTCCATTTTCTTCATGTGTGTTTGTAGGGATATAAATTTCCCTCTTACTACAGCTTTTAAGGCATCCCAGAGATTTTGTTAAGATGTTTCTTCAATTTCATTTGTTTCCAGGTATCTTTTGATCTCTGTTTTGATTTCAT
>NW_007252738.1:73873-75292 GCF_000164805.1 Carlito syrichta
CCTTTTAAATTTTTGATAGCTTAAATGGTATTTCTCTGAAATTAGGATTGCGACTCCTCTTTTCTTTTGTGTTCCATTCACCTGAAAATTTGTTTCCCATCTTCTTACATTGAGTCTGTCTATGTCCTTTCTAGTGAGATGGGTCTCTTGAAGTCAGTTTATTGTTGCCTGGTGATATTTTATCCATTTTGTCATTCTACGTCTTTTCAGTGGTACGGTTGGTCCATTCACATTCAGGCTAATTATTGAAATGTGAGAGTTCATCCCTATCATAGAGTTCTTATAGAGTTTTTGTTCTTCCACTTGGTTTTTTTTTTTTTTGTCTTTCTTTTGTTTTGGGAGTTGGTTCATGTATATTTTATTCTTTTCCCTGTACTCTTGTGAAAAACTTTGTTCTTTTTTCCTTTTCTTCTGTGTTTAGTACTTTCTTAAGTGTTTCATGTAGAGGTGGTTTGGTGGCAGCATAAGTTCTTAGGGATTGGATATCTTGGAAAGATTTTAATTCTCCCTCACTGATGAAGCTTAGCTTGGCTGGGTAAGTTATTCTTGGTTGAAATTGTTTATCTTTGAGAACTTTGAAGATTGGGCTCCAAGCTCTCCTAGCCTGAAGAGTTTCTGTAGATATGCTGCTGCTATTCTGATTGGTCTTCCATGGTAGGTGATCTGGTCTTTTTCTCTTGCTGCCTTTAGGATTGTTTCTTTTATGCCTACTTTGTTTAGGTGAATTATTATGTGTCTAGGAGTTTGTCTTCTCATTTGTTGTCTTGCAGTGGTTCTCTGAATCTCTTGTGTTTGAGTTTTTGCATCACTGATTAGATAGGGGAAGTTTCTTGAATGATCTCATTGAAAGTTTGTTCCAGTGTGGTCTCTGTCTTTCTTTCTGCCTCAGGAAGTCCAATTACTCTTAGGTTCTGTCTCTTGAAGTAATCGCTCATCTCTTGAAGGTTTTGTTCTGTCTTTTCAAACTTATTTTCTGTGTTTTTAAGAGTTTGGGTTAGTTCTATATTTTGGTCCTCAAGCTCTGAAATTCTTTCTTCCGCTTGGGTAATTCTGCCTTCCCTGCTTGTCCGTTTGTTATTTATTTCATTCACAGTATTCTTTATTACTGTTATCTCAGATATCAGCTCTTTCCTGGTTTCTTCTTATGTCTCCTCAATTCTTTTTAATCTCTCCATTAATGTCTTGATATCTAGATTTGTAGTTTGAGACCCTTCATTCTAGGGGCTCTTCATTGTTTGCATTCCGAAGTCAATTTTCTCATGTCTGTCCTCCCAGGGGTCGGGAGAGACCCATACTCTTCTTTTGGTTTTTCTTCATTTGTGTAGATTTTTCTCTCTTTCCCCCTTTCCCTCTCCTTCTTTAATTCTGTTTTTGAGGGATGGTGGGGTTGCTTTTATTTCTCTTCTGCAATATCCTGTT